>NC_133331.1:175416029-175541029 GCF_042186555.1 Aquarana catesbeiana | reverse complement strand
ATACTACAGGCAGGCAGTTGATTCTGCTAGCTGCAGTATAATCGGTATATATATATACATCCCAGTTTTGTGCAGCTACATCTCACTGCATGTTCCCCCTGCTGCAGCATACTGCCAGGTTTGCTCCAGTGATGAGGAGGGAGGGGATGATGAGGTCACTGACTCCACATGGGTGCCTGATAGGAGAGAGGAGGAGGAGGAGGCACATCACCAACGAGGCAGGGTGCCCTTCAGGGGCCAGCCTAAGGGCAGCACACTGACTGCATCACGCCGCAGAGCTCCGCATGTGCAGTGCACTGCTGTCTCTGCGCATTATACCAAAAGTTCTTTGGTGTGGGCCTTTTTTGAGATGAGTGTATCAGATCCCACCGCTGCTATTTGCAATATATGTCTCAAGCGTATCTCGCGTGGCCAAAACATCTCCCGCTTGGGCACCACATGCTTGACCAGACATATGTTGACCTGCCATGCAGTTCATTGGCAAGCGTACCTTAAAGACCCACACCAAAGAACAAAGAGGACCTCTCCTTGCTCCTCATCAGCTGGGATCTCCAACCCCACTATACCTTCAGTCCTCTCTGAGATCTGCACTGAGAGGAATGAAGGTGTAGAATTAGGTGTGTCACAGCCAAGTACTTGCAGGCAATCTGCTATCGGTACACTGACGTCAGATTGTACCAGGCAAATTTCCCTGCCCCAGCTGCTGCACCGCAGAAAGAAGTTCGCTCCCAGCCATCCACATGCCCAGTGGTTGAATGCTAGCTTGGCAAAATTGCTAGCACTTCAACTGCTACCTTTTCAGTTGGTAGACTCTGCCTCCTTCCGTTAGTTTGTGGAATGTGCAGTACCTCAGTGGCAGGTTCCGAAATGCCACTTTTTCTCATGGAAGGCGATTCCGGCTCTCTACCAGCATGTGGAAGGCAATGTCTTGGCCTCGCTGGACAGGGCGGTCAGCGGTAAGGTGCATATTACCGCTGACTCATGGTCCAGCAGGCATGGACAGGGACGTTACCTAAGTTTCACTGGGTGACTCTGCTGGCAGCTGGGAAGGATGCAGGACAAGGTGCAGTAGTGTTGGAGGTTGTTCCACCACCAGCCTCCAAAATGCCACTACTGGTGATTCTGACACACCTCTCAACTTCACCCCCTCCTCTTGTTCTTCCTTCATGGCCTCTTCCTGTGCTTTGTCCTCGGAAACAGTGGTGCTCCGTAGGCGTTCAAGGGGCTACGCAAGTACGCAGGCCAAAAGATGCCATGCGGTGCTTGAGCTGGTGTGCTTGGGGGACAGGAGCCACACTGAGGCAGAGATTCTGTCAGCTCTGCAGGGGCAGGATCAGAGGTGGTTGACGCCACGCCAACTTAAGGCAGGCATGGTGGTTTGCGACAATGGCACCAACCTCCTCTCCGCCCTCCGACAGGGACAACTGACCCATGTGCCCTGTTTGGCTCACGTCCTTAACTTGGTGGTGCAGTTGTTCTTGGGCAGGTACCCGGGCTTACAGGATGTCCTGAGGCAGGCCAGAAAAGTCTGTGTGCTTTTTCACCTGTCATATAATGCCACTGCTCGGCTGGCAGACCTCCAAAAGGAATTTAACATGCCCAAGGACCACCTAATCTGTGACATGCCCACCAGGTGGAACTCAACGTTGGCCATGCTGCAGAGGCTGAACATGCAGCAGAGGGCCATCAATGAGTACCTGTGTGACTATGGCACCAGGACAGGGTCAGGGGAGCTTGTTTTTTTTTCCCCATGCCAGTTGGCCATGATCAGGGATGCATGCACTGTCCTGTCGCCATTTGAGGAGGCCACGAGGATGGTGAGCAGTGACAGTGCATGCATCAGTGACACTGTCCCCCTTGTCCACCTGTTGGAGCACAAGCTGCATGGAATACTGGACAGGGCACTTGAGGCGGAACAGAGTTAGGAAGAGGAGGACTTCCTTAGCTCTCAAGGTCCCCTTTATCCAGACAGTGTTCCTGCGTGCCTGCCGATCACACAGGAAGAGGAAGAGGATGAGGAGGAGGAGGATTGTGTCAGCATGGAGGTGGAGCTTGGCACTCAGCATCAGCAGCAGTCTTTAAGGGATCATTTGCAGTCCCAAGAAACCCATGGACTTGTACATGGCTGGGAGGAGGTGGCTGCGGATCATGTCGTCCTTAGTGACCCAGAGGACTCCAGACCGAATGCCTCAGCAAACCTACGCTGCATGGCCTCCCTGATTCTGAAAAGCCTGCGGAAGGATCCTCGTATTCGTGGTATCAAGGAGAGGGATCAATGCTGGCTGGCAACCCTCCTTGATCCATGTTACAAGAGTAAGGTTGCAGACCTTATCTTGCCATCGCAGAGGGAGCAGAGGATGACATCTTCGGGAGGCCATGCAGAAAGGTCTGTGCAACGCATTCCCAGAGACTGGGAGGTTACAAATTCCTGTTCCTGGACAACGTGTTGTCGAGACGTCAATCAGTCAAAGAAGGAGCGGTGGAGAAGATGGCCATCTGACCGATGCGTTCAGACAATTTTTTAGTCCGCAGCCCAAGGTATGATCAGTTCCAGCAACCATCACCAGCGTCTGTTTTACATGGTGCAGGAATACCTAGGGGCAAGATCTGACTTGGACACCTTTCCCACCGAAAATCCTCTGGGTTACTGGGTCTTGAGGATGGATCACTGGCCAGAGCTTACACAGTATGCAATTGAGCTACTGGCCTGTCCTGCATCCAGCGTTCTTTCGGAACGCACATTCAGTGCTGTTGGAGGCTTTGTAACCGATCACAGGGTGCGCCTGTCCACCAACTCAATAAAAATGAATCAGTCTTGGATCACCACCAGATACCAAGCACCTGATGCTGATGTAACCGTATACATTTTTTTTGAAATGTCAGATCCCTTCAAGACTGCCTATGCTGATGCTGAGTGACTATCCTGTTATGCTGAGTGACTATCCTCTTCCTCCTCAATAATCATGCTGATAGCTTGTAAGAATATTTTTGTTTCTGGGCGCCGCCACCAGTGGCTAAGGCCCAATTTTTCAGCCCCTGTTTAACAGGGGCATGTAATTACATTTTTTGTTGTAATTCTTTGCAGCAAGGCTCGTTCCTGCACTCCAACTAGAGTATCTGTAAGGGGTTGCAGTGTTGTGGCACCAGTGCCTAAGGCCCAATTTTTCAGCCGCTGTTTAACAACGGCGTGTAATTACATTTTTTGATGCAATTCTTTGCAGCAGGGCTCGTTCCTGCGCTCCAACTAGAGTATCTGTGAGGGGTTGCAGTGTTGTGGCACCAGTGCCTAAGGCCCAATTTTTCAGCCCCTGTTTAACAGCGGCGTGTAATTATAATTTTTGATGCAATTCTTTGCAGCAGGGCTAGTTCCTGTGCTCCAACTAGAGTATCTGGGAGGGGTTGCAGTGTTGTGGCACCAGTGCCTAAGGCCCAATTTTTCAGCCCCTGTTTAACAGGGACGTGTAATTACAATTTTTGCTTCAATTCTTTGCAGCAGGGCTTGTTCCTGCGCTCCAACTACAGTATCTGTGAGGGGTTGCAGTGTTGTGGCACCAGTGCCTAAGGCCCAATTTTTCAGCCCCTGTTCAACAGGTGCATGTAATTACAATTCTTGATCTAATATTTCACAGCAGGGCCCGTTCCAGCGCCCACCAAGAGTAACTGTGAGGACTTGCAGTGTTGTAGCACCAGCACCACCACCATCACCAAAGGCCCAATTTTTTTGTCCCAGTTCAACAGATGCATGTAATTACAATTCTTGATCTAATATTTCAAAGCAGGGCCCATTCCAGCGCCCACCAAGTGTAACTGTGAGGACTTACAGTGTTGTGGCACCACCACCACCACCACCAAAGGCCCAATTTTTCTGCCCCTGTTCAACAGGTGCATGTAATTACAATTCTTGATCTAATATTTCACAGCAGGGCCCGTTCCAGCGCCCACCAAGAGTAACTGTGAGGACTTGCAGTGTTGTAGCACCAGCACCACCACCATCACCAAAGGCCCATTTTTTCTGTCCCAGTTCAACAGATGCATGTAATTACAATTCTTGATCTAATATTTCAAAGCAGGGCCCGTTCCAGCGCCCACCAAGTGTAACTGTGAGGACTTACAGTGTTGTGGCACCACCACCACCAGCACCACCAAAGGCCCTGTTCAACAGGTGCATGTAATTACAATTCTTGATCTAATATTTCATAGCAGGGCCCTGTGAGGGCTTACAGTGTTGTGGCAACACCAGCACCTAAGGCCACAATTTCTGCAGAGTATATAGGGCAGGCCCCTACTTTCAAACATCCAACTTACAAACGACTCCTACTTGCAAACGGAAGGAGACAACAGGAAATGAGATGAAATCTACCCCTAGGAAGGGAAATTCTCTCCTGTTAGAGTTAATATGGGAAAAACTTTTCTCCTTTCCACTGATGCTTTATCACCAATCCTTGTTTCACTAAAAACCCCAAATTTTCTAAAAACATTTGTCATTGTGACAGAAAGTGAGGTGAAATCTTCTGAAGAGGAGCACAGACAGCAAAACAAATGTCACAGGGGTGATAACCCTTCCCTATGTTTTCCAAAAAGCTTAAAAATAGATTTTTTGGCTGGAGCTACACTTTAAAAATGTACCAGTTCAAAATTACAAACAGATGCTACTTAACAACAAACCTACAGTCCCTGTCTTGTTTGCGCCACCTGTATACTGCTGTTCAGAGTATATAGGGCCTGGGGGCCCCACGCCTTTCCTTTTTTTAATTTGGGTGCGGGGTTCCTCTTAATATCCATACAAGACCCAAAGGGCCTGGTAATGGACATTAAAGCCGCAAGCAGTTTTAAATGACTTTTATTCCTTTAAAAATGTCATTTTGTGCAGGGACTGTTCTAAGCACGGGAAACATGCGCCACTTTACAGGCATACTATAGACACCCCCAGGTATGATATTTAAAGGAATATTTCATTTTTTTTTACTTTAAGCATCATTAAAATCACTGCTCCCGAAAAAACGTCCGTTTTTAAAACTTTTTTTTGCATTGATACATGTCCCCTGGGGCAGGACCCGGGTCCCTAAACCCTTTTTAGGGCAATACCATGCAAATTAGCCTTTAAAATTAGCACTTTTTATTTTGAACGTTTGAGTCCCATAGACTTCAATGGGGTTCTAATGTTCGTGCGAAGTTTCGGTCTGTTAGCAGGTTCTGGTGCAAACTGAACCGGGGGGGTGTTCGGCTCATCCCTACTGTTGACCCCACAATAGGGATAAAACTTTTTCGCAGAAGGGAGTTTAACAAAAATCATGGCCACTCATTAAAATTAGAAGAAACGTGGTTTAACCTTAAACTGCGTAGAGGGTTCTTTACTGTAAGAGCTGCAAAGATGTGGAATTCCCTTCCACAGATGGTGGTCTAAGCAGGAAGAAGCGATAGTTTCAAGAAACTATTAGATAAGCACCTGAACGACCACAACATACAGAGATATACAAGGAAATACTGACATATAATCACACACATAGGTTGGACTTGATAGACTTGTGTCTTTTTTTTACCTCACCTACTATGTAACTATGTAGGATACAGAATAACAAGGTCACAGGATACAGGGAAGGCTGAAAGAGAAAGCACCATTGATCCTGGGCAGTGACACAGTTAAAATAGCCCATTTGGCACCAACATCTGTCATCTGTCCACGTAAGCAATTCCTACGTGTACGAGAGGAAGCAAGTATAAGCCTGGGAAGGGGCATAGAAGTCCGTCTAGAGGAACCATGTTGTCTACTGGCATGCCCTTCCTGACCACCAGCATTGCAATGCCTCTAAAGACCTTTAAATGCCATGTTCTGCAGCCAGGGCCGCTATTAGGAATCACGGGGCCCCATGCAGCCTAGCTGAAGGGCCCCCCTTTGACTCCATCCTCACCCCTTTCTTGGCCCTGCCCCTGACACAGTCCCACTGGCTACCAATGTTTTCTTGGGACCAAGAGCTGGGCGGCAGTCTTTGTGCTAAGCGGAGCACTTACACAAGACCACTCCACCAGGAAATGTTGGCCTGCTGGCCGGTTGGAACTACAACATACGGAGCAGACTTTTATTTCTGTGCCTCAAAATAGAAAAAAAGTCCCTCCTCTGCTCTCACCTCCTGGGCCCCTCTGTTGATCTGATGGGGCCCAGGAAAATGTAATTATACAGCCCCCTAAGCAAGTAGGAAGGGGGGTGTAGTTTAGGAAGACCTATTTTTTTTATGTGCGCAAAATGAACTAAAAAGTTGCCCAGGCCCCCCTGTTGAGCTGATGGGGCCCGGTACAACAGGACTGGTTGTACTGTCTTATCATCAGCCCTGCTCAGATATTCTTCTTTCCCTCCAGTAAGAGAGAGGTATTATGTAATATTGCCATACATAAAAATATTTTAGACTGTATTTTTAAAGATAATGTATAAAAGTCTGGATGGAAGGCAGTCTTGTTTAATGGGTAAAAAAAGGAAACCGCTAAAGTGATTGTGTAACTGTAAATCTACCCCTGTACATTCTTCCATTCTTTATTAAAATGTAAACAATGCAGCTTGTTAATGGAACTCTAGTTTATACACTTACATTCCTGTCTATGCTACAATGCTAATGTATATCCTGTATATAGCAAAATAAACACTTTATCATCACTTCATTGTTAATAGACTGTTAAGTTTAGATTACATTAAATTAATGTAACAACAATAACCTGTTTTTAAAGGATTTTGTTTCTAAATTAAGGAATAATAGGAACATTAACCACTCTGGAAGGTTTTACCCCCTTCATTACCATTATTTTGCTATTCAGAATTTGCATCGTCATGGAACACTGTATGCAAATGAAATTTATATATACCTATATTTTTTTTCACACAAATAGAGTTGTCTTTTGGTGCTATTTAATCATCAATGGGTTCTTTATTTCTTGCTATATAAACAAACAAAAAAAAAAGATATGTTCTGTTATAAAACCTATCCAATAAAATAAAATTTCTTCATAACTTTAGGCCAAAATGTATACTGCTACATGTCTTTGGTAAAAAAAATCCAAATAAGTATATATTAATTGGTTTGTGTGAAAGTTATAGCATCTAGAAAATATGGTATATATATTTGAAAATTGGTCAATCCTGATCTACTGACGGCCAATCTCATTTCTTGAGGCCCTAAATTGCCAGGACAGTACAAATTCCTGCCTAAATGACCCCTCTTTGGAATGTAGACAGTCTGAGGACTGGCGAGTTTTTTTAAGTTGTCATTATTTGTCACATTTTTTGGAAAATGAAATGAAATAATTTTTTTTCACATTTTTGTTACATACTGTCACCAGTGAAGTACAGCGGCATTATATGACTAGTGTGGAGGTGATCAGGTACACTGACTAAAAAAAAAAAAAAAAAAAAAAATAGATTTTTTTTTTTCTAATTTTTTAAACATCTTTTCTTTTTTTACTATTTTGTTCTTTTTTACTTTTTTATTTTACACTGTACTACTCTGGGGGGTGATCAAGGATTTTACACTGTTCTTGCCTATACAGTACAGATCACTGTATAAGCAATAGGTTTAGCTGTCATGAATGAGATAACCATTCATAAACAACTTGCTTTTGATTGTGATCTGTGATTGGCTACTGCTAATCACATGGTACAGGTAGCCAGGTACCATTATAATTGCTGTGGGCCAATCACAGATAACAGTAAGCAAGCTCTTCATGAATGGAAAGCCATTAATGACAGGTTGTTTACATTGTTATCATGTGATTGCTATGACCAATCATAGTGATCGCATGATACCCGGTTACTAATTACGGTGGACACAACGGTCACAGGTGGGTGCCCAGAGCAGGCACAATGATATACACGCACGTGACTGTGCCTGCACCACAGTATAATTACTGTGGTGGGTCAGCAAGTGTTTAACTGCCTCAGTGCTGGGCTCTTTCACCCCCTTCCTTCCCAGACCAGTTTTCAGCTTTTTGTGCTCACGCACTTTGAATGACAATTACTCATGGTACACTGTACCCAAATTACATTTTTATCATTATTTTGTTCATACAAATATAGCTTTCTTTTGGTGGTATTTATTCACCACTGGGTTTTTTATTTTTTGCGATATAAGCGAAAAAAGAGCGAATTAAAAAAAAAATAGATTTTCTACTTTCTGTTTTAAAAGAAATCCAATAAAATCTAATTTCGTCATATATTTAGGCCAGCATGTATTCTGCTACATGTCTACATGGTAAAAAAAATCCTGATAAGTGCATGATAATTGGTTTGTGTGAAAGTTAGAGTCTACAAGCTATGCTACGTATCACTGAAAATTGATCAATCCTGTTTATACTGCTACATATTTTTGGTAAAAATAACCCAAATAAGTGCATATTATTTGGTCTTTGTGGAAGTTATAGACCCCTTTAACACTGAGGCAGTTTTCAGGCATTTTAACGCTACAAATATTGCCTGTAAAGCGCCTGAAAACTGCCTCTCATGCTTCCCCAGTGTGAAAGCCTGAGAGCTTTCACACTGGGGCGGTGTGCTTGTGGGACGGGAAAAAAAAGTCCTGCAAGCAGCATCTTAGGGGCAGTGTAGGAGTGCTGTATGCCCATTGGAATGAATGGGCAGTGCTTTGGAAGCGCCTGAAAAGCGCTTCCGAAGCAGCACAACATGGGTGCTTTTAACCCCTTGTTAACCCCTCTTAAACAGTGGTAAAGCGCCACTAAAGGTAGGGCCCGCCGCCCTAGTGTGAAAGGGGTCATAGAGTCTACAAGCTATGGTGTCAATCATTGAAAATTGACCACACCTGATAACACCTGATGTACTGACGGCCTATCTAATTTCTTGAGACCCTAAAATTTCAGGACAGTATAAATACCCCCAAATGGCCCCTTTTTGTAAAGACGACAGTCCAAGGTATTTAGTAAGAGCCATAGTGAGTATTTTGAAGTTAAGATTTTTTTTCCTCCACAATATTGTCATATTAACAAGTTATTTCTCACACATGGCATAGGTAAACTTGCAATTACACCCAAAAATATATTCTGCTACTCCTCCTGAGTATGGCGATACTACACGTGTGAGGCCTTTTCACAGCCTGGCCACATAGAGAGGCCCAACATGCAGGAAGTACTGTCAGGTGTTCTAGGAGCATAAATTACACATATAGTTTCCTGAGTACCTATCACATTTTGAAGGCCCTGGAGCACCAGGACAATGGAATTACCCACAAAATTACCCCATTTTGGAAAGCAAACACCCCAATGTATATTCTATGAGGC
The DNA here is from genome assembly GCF_042186555.1 of Aquarana catesbeiana. Lineage (NCBI taxonomy): Eukaryota > Metazoa > Chordata > Amphibia > Anura > Ranidae > Aquarana > Aquarana catesbeiana. The sequence continues at coordinate 175,531,759 of NC_133331.1, read as the reverse complement.
ATAATGAGTTTTTTGAACATGTAATTTTTTTTTCCACAAGTTTTTGGAAAATGGGGAAAGAAAATTAAAACGTTTTTTTTTTTTCTAGCCATGTTGAATAATTATTTATTATCTGGGACAGATGTGACAGATGATCATGAACATATGTGCGCAGATGATCTTGGACAGATGTGCACAGATATTCACAGACAGATGTAGCAGATGATCACAGACAAATGTGTGCAGATAATCACAGACAGATGTGGCAGATGATCACAGACAAATTTGTGCAGATAATCACAGACAGATGTGGCAGATGATCACAGAGCCCTCTTGCCGATCCGAGATGCAGGGTGTCCGGGGAACACAAGCACATCGGGATTGTGCGCATGTGCGATACTGTCTCTTATGAGGGACGTTCAGGAATGAAAAGCCCACCTGGCCATTTATATGCGGTCAGAGGTTAAGGAAACTGTATGATAAAACAATTGCAAGGATACCTTAAACTCTAAAATAGTAATGTCACATTTGTATTTAAAATCTCAGTCTATTCACAGCAGATATTATAGCAATGAGGCTAGGTTCACATCTATGCATTCTTTGGTGCTTTTGCAGATCTAGATTTAACCTTATTTCCTATAAGTCCGCGTGCATACACATGCAGGTCAGTGTGCTCACATGCACCTGTAACAGATAGAGGTACCAAATAGGCTATTTAAACTGAGCCAGTGCTCAGGTTCAGTGCTGCTTTGTCTTCAGCCTTCTGTGTCCTGAAAACCTGTGATCTTGTATTCTGTTTCCACTTACTGACCTGGCTCATCTGACTACTCCCTGAACTCTACCTGTACTGACCTCGGCTTGCCTCCTAACCACTGCTTCTGCCTGCTCCATTTGCTACTGTTCCACTGATCGGCTCCTGACCCAGCTTGTACCTTGATCACGTTCCTGCCTGTGTCCCTGTACCTGACCTGTCTTGCCAGTGTATGACCCGGCTTGCAAGACTCTGCTATTCCTCCTGCTGTCGCCAGGACCTACCTGTCTACGGGCTATGCCTGCTTACTATCTGCTATCAGTATATGCCTCGCCTGCCTACTATTGCCAGTACCAGCCTGCTTTGGTCTGCTGCTCACCAGCTGTCACCCTGCCTGCTTCATTGAAGATCTCTGGTGACTACCCTGTCTGGTGTGGACACCTTCTCTGCTAGCAAGACTTAGACCCTGTGTACCTGGACAGATAAGATAACATAGAGGAGAGCTAGGGGGCAATTGAAAAAAAATGCCCAACTGCTCCTAAACGTCCGTTCAGCAGCAGCAGTGTACACGAGGCCTTACAGGCATTCGTGCCACTCTGCACTACTGTGCCTTCTGTTCACACTATCAGGGGCCACGAGTCAGAGGTGTAAGATAGGATTTCCTCATCATATCAGGCTCTGTTACTAGGTATGTGTCAACTTCCCTAAAGCTGCAAAATGCAACCCACATTAACAACACATCAAAAACACATTGAAAACGTGCACAAAAAAAGGCAAAACATGCCAGAAAACGCACAGCAAAAATGCTTCAACTGCACATGCATAGATGTAAACCTAGCCTGAAGGTTCACTGAATGTACCACTGGCATCCTTCATACCTCAGCAATTCTATCAATGAGCTCCTCTCCTAGATATCGCTGTCCTGCTAAACTATCCTAGGTTTTTCCCCTACTGCAAAAAGTTTCATATATCTTGCATTCAAAATAATGTAAAATAGTTTGAAATATTACAACATAGAAAGTGCGACCCAGGCCAAGGCAAATGAGTGGACTTACACTATGAAGCAATAAAGTAAACCAGCCATGAGAGAATTATGGAAGCTACCATTGCTGATCACTCCTTCTGGAAATGCTAGTTTCCAGGACATCCTGCTGACCCTTTAACTTTGGTACTTTGAGTCACTGAGCTAGAATATGAATGCAGAACTTTTTCTTGTGCCTTTTTGCATACTTGCTCCTGTTCAGTCTATTAGAAAATGTTGAAGCCAGTGGGTAAACCTAGTAGCCAAGCAGAAGGACAGAAGCAGTCCCCTTATTTCTTTTATGACAGGTTGATTATAAAGTGTACCTAAACCAAAAACATGGTCACGTTTTTAGATTTTAGAAGCCCTGTCAGATTTCTATTGGTGATGAGCGAATATGCAGGCAAGAGGTTGCAGTCAAGAGGGTCTTTTGCAACAGCTGCTAACTCTGTAACCTGGCACCAAAGGCAGGTGACTATCCAAAAAGGCACTATCCAAAAAAACAAAAAGTTGTTTTTTTTCTGGATAATACACCCTACAATAAAATACTATTCAGAAAGTCAATGTGTAAAAATGTTTTTTATATAGTTTGAATAATAAGTTTTCTTTTTTTGGACTTGGCTTAATAAAAATGCAAATACAGAGAATTATATCAATATTGAGTGTTCCATTAGAGCACAGGACAAAGACAAAGGTTATTTAGAAAGTCGCAAAAACTTTTGAATAGCGAGTTTAAACAACCCCTTTGACTGTAATGATATCAGAAGCAATATATATGTATAGAAACTGCTTGCTATTGTATGAAGGCTGACCACAGACAAGACATGAATTCAAATAAATAGAGGATACAAGGGAGACACACTGAAGGAACTGACATCTTTTCTGGATTCTGTCAGTTTTTCTTAGTGTATGTATTTTTGTCTCTTTTGAAAGCTGGAGCTAAGTCTAGACATTACCAAGCCGAACAGACATAAGTGAGTTTCTTTAATTCCCTTTGATCCCCCCCCCCCTCTATCTCCTGGGGATGTCATAGAAGGTGAATAGAGCCTCTTCTCTGATGAAAAAGAACAGAAAAACAGTACAGTCGTTCCATATATAGAACACTGTACATTCTCCAGAGTATAAAATATTTCTCTGAAAAACATTGAAGAATATTTGACAAACTTTTTTTGGGAGGGGTATCACTGTCAAAGAATTAAAAATGAGGAAAGAAAGCTATCATCCAAAAAAAAAAAGATAATGGCAAAGATTCCTTTAACTAGATAGTATTGTGGCTTACTATCCTGCACTTTTAAAGAGGAACTGCAGTCTTTGCCATTCTGAAGCTTCCCTCTAACCACTTTGCGTATTATTTTATATATACTGTGATTCTGTACTTGTCAAATATGCTGCAGAAATCTCCCTGCACTGAGTCTGGCTGCAACCATTTTAACTTTGAGCAGCTGAAGCTGCTGCCTGTTCACTTCCTGGATTTACACAGACACACAGAAACACACCTCCAGCTCTGCAGCCCTGCAGCTCTCATTGGCCCTCTTATGACTCATCCCCCTCCCTTCCTGGCAAACTCTCACGTGAGTGAGAGAGAGAGCTGTGCATGATGTCATAAGCCTAGGCTTTTTACCAAACAAGAAAGAGGAAGTGGGCTGTATAAGGTATTTACTGGCAGAAAAAAATGTTTTACTATCCAAAGTTAAAACAACAAGGGCAGAAGATTTAATAGATGGAAAGTTGAAAAAAATTACTGAAGTTCTGCTTTCATTTTCAGCTCAGGCTAATTTTTCAGCATGGACCCTGCATGGAGTTTATATTCTATCCCTGTGCTTGCTGCTTCAGATTTCCTTTTGCAGCCCAAATTCAATTAGTTAGTAATTCTCAATTCTCAAATTCATCTTTGTGTGTTAGAATATTATTCCAAATTCATACTTCGGCACTTATAGGTGTTATATTATATTCATGACAAGCTTGGTTTTATGATTAGTCATAATAAAAATAGTATTTGTGAATGACCTTGATCAATTGATTTGATATGATTCTTCATCTAAAGCTCAGTATTGCTGGAAGTTTCTTGTGTATGAGAATGATATATAAGGTATTTTGGTATAGAATGTCATGAGAAGACAAAAATAGACACGTATCTACATAGCTAAAGGAATAATACATATTTGTTTATATCCTGTTAAGTGTTTAGGCCCCTTTCACAATGGGACGGTTTGCAGGCACTATTGCGCTAAAAATAGCGCCTGCAAACTGACACGAGAAACAGCCGCTGCTGTCTCTCCAATGTGAAAGCCCCGAGGGCTTTCACACTGGAGCGATGCGCTAGCAGGACAGGAAAAAAAGTCCTGCTAGCAGCATCTTCGGAGCAGTGAAGGAGCGGTGTATACACCGCTCATTCACCGCTCCTGTCCATTGAAATCAATGGGACAGCGCGGCTATACCGCCGGCACAGCGCCTCTGTAAAGGCGCTTTGCGGTGGTTTTTAACCCTTTCTCTGCTGCTAGTGGGGCGGTTTTACCGACGGTAAAGCGCCACTAGAAATAGCGACGCTTTACTGCCAACGCTGCCCCCGCCCTAGTGTAAAAGGGGCCTTAGTGTAGCCTCAGTCATATTATTTAGTATATAGTCACTTAATTTAGTTAAAGTTGATAATATGACATTACATAATCAGCAAATTACTACAAATGTTACATATGGGATTGTCAATCAAACTCCATATGACTCTCTGGTTTGGTATCTCCTTTTGTATAGCATATTGCTGAAGTTAGCAGAAATGAATGTGTGCCATACAATGTTCTAAGTTTTTGTGAGGTTATGACGATCACATGTAACATATAAAGCCAACGCTTCCATATTGAAGGACACACACACACATACAAACACACACACACTAGGAGAGATGACACAGACATATTTACACAAAGACTTTGACAAGTTGGAACAGCTGAATTCTCCCAGAAGTCTTTTTTTTTTCTTTCTTTTTTTTTCTTCTTTTTTTTTTTTTAATACCACATCAGTGAACACCACTAACTGGCCTAATCAGCGTAATAATCATTTATTGTCGCCAACTTAGTTTCACATCATTGTGGTTTTCTTTTCTTTTTGCTTACTTTTATCAACTATAAAACCAGTTACATACAGCTTTATTAAGTTTTCCACTAACAGAGTTCTTATCCTTCTTATTCTTGGCTGCTTAAACAGCCCCGCTCGAGCTGAACAGGTTATATAAATCCTGTTTCTCCCACTCAGGGATACCCTGGGTGGTATCAACACTCACAGCCCTGCGTATCACAAGGACACATAACCCCAAAATATAAAAGAACAAGAAAATAAAGAGAATAAAAAAGAAAAACCCATAGAAGAGAACTAAGAGAAGACCACCTAAAAGAAGCTGGGCTAATGGGGTAACCAAAATCATAGCCCCATATTAGGGCCAATAGTGAACAATTAAATATTTATGATAACCCCCCCTTCTTCCCATTCTCCTACTCCTACCCCCCCGCCCTTCCCAAACCCTTTCTATACAAAATCCTACCCATACACAAAGTTTAGTGTTTTCTATTATTTCCTACCTATATTAATACACCAGTCGTCCTAAAATTCCTTCGTGTAATCAACCGATTCTATATTTCTCTAGTGCATATAAATCTGTGCTGTTAACCTAAACCCTTACACCTCAAACTTTTCCCTTAAAGAGGCTACCTTATCTATCCATGGCTTCCACATTTTGTCAAATTCCTGGAGATTTCCCCTTTTAATATACTCCAATCTCTCCCTACCAATAGAGGCATCCAGTGTACCTATCCAATCATTCACTGTCGGGGGGTCCTTTGATTGCCACTTTAGCATTATCATTTTCCTAGCCTGGAATAAACCTCTCAGGATTGCCTGGGTGGTACACCTCCTCTCCCCCTCTACCCTTCTATATCCCAGAATACATTCCACCACTTCCCTCTCTACTGACGTACCAAATATATCTCCCAGACTGCTAACCACTCCCTCCCAGTATCGAAATAGCCTGGGGCATCTCCAAAGTAGATGGATGAGATCCCCAGACTCCTGGCACCTAAGACAACCATCATTAGGCCTTCTACCAAACCTAAAGAGCCATTTTGGAGTATAATAGGCCCTATTAAGCAGCATCAGATGAGATATCTTCTGCGAGGGGGAGACTGACACCAGAGGCGCCATCTCAAATATTCTCCTCCATTGTTCCATAGAAATTGCCCCTAGTTCCTCCTCCCATTTGGCTCTTACCTTCTGAAATATCCCCATTCTATTCTCTGAGTTACTTAATTGATCATAAATTTTAGTTATCAGCCCCCTAGTGGGTACTACTTGTAATAACTGACAAGCAAGGGGCATTTCCACCCAGCCCGGGGGCTGATCGCCAAATTGAGCCCTAAGGGCATGTTCTATCTGCCGGTAGAGGAACAGGGAGCTCTGAGGGATCTCAAATTCCCTAATCAACTCTGGAAATTCTTTAAGAGTATTACCTGAGTAAAGCTGTCTTAACTTTTTAATACCTCTGGCCTCCCACCCTCTACTCTTTCCGATTTTTAGAATTTCCTGTAAATTCCGATTATTCCAGATAGGGGTGTAATCTGTGAATCCCTCGTACCCCATTAATTTCTTAACAGACTTCCAAAGCTTGATTAGCAACCTAATTGTCGGGAATTCATAGTAGAACATATCCGCCTCCAATGCCTCAATAAGCGTATTGTGCCGAGCACTTAACAGAATTAACCTGCCATTCAGAGTGCCACCCTCTGGGGTTCCACAGCCCATTAAGTGCTGTAGTTGGGATGCGAGGAAATAAAGCTCCGGGTGGGGAAGAGCAAATCCTCCCTCTTTAGAGGGAAGCTGGAGAACTTGCAGCCGTATCCTAGCCTGCCCACCTTTCCATATCAAATCCCTAAAAAGGGTCTCTATTTTCCTAAACCAGGAACCTTACTGATCCAGACTGGGGAGTTATGCAGCACGTATAACAGCTGAGGCATCCAGATCAATTTTTATCAGGCTGCATGTTCCTGCTACTGATAAGGGGAGGTGTCTCCAAATGCTTATCTTTTGTTTAAATTTATCCAAAAGAGGTACTAAGTTCTTACTAGTATATTGTTTGGGGTCCTTCGTTAGGATAATTCCCAAGTACTTCAGTGCTTTCACAGTTGCCACCTGGGGTAGTCCAGGTACAGTTGGTGCTCCTACGGGCTCTAGCGGTAGAAGCTCGGATTTCTCCCAATTTATTTCCAAACCGGAAAAGCTACCAAATTCCTCCATTATTCTCATTACACCTACCACTGAACTCTTACTATCATCTAGAAATAACAGAATATCGTCTGCGTATAGCGCAATTCCTTCCTCCATCGACCACCTCTGGAATCCCTTTATCTCATGGCTCACTCTAATGGACATAGCCAGGGGCTCCATTACCAGAGCAAAAAGCAAAGGGGACAGAGGGCACCCCTGTCTTGTCCCCCTCTCTAGCACAAACCATTCTGAGAACTCATTGTTTATTTTTACTCTTGCCTTAGGGCTGTTATAAAGCATCTTAATCCATCCGATAAATGATGGACCAAAACCAAACTTTTCCAACACATACCACATGTAGTCCCACTCCACACTATCGAAAGCTTTGGAAATATCTAGGGTCAACAAGGCTCTTGAACTCTCATTTTCCGTAGGAGACTGTAAGTTCAAGAAAGCCCATCTAATGTTTAGGTTTGTAGATCTATTGGCCATAAATCCCGCTTGGTCCTCATGTATTAGTTTATGTATGACTCCACTCAATCTGGCAGCCAGGACCTTGGCCAGGATTTTAGCATCTGTACAAATTAGGAAAATTGGCCTATAAGCAGACACGTCGAGGGGATCTTTCCCCTCTTTCTGCAGGACTATGATTGTTGCTTCTAGCATTGATGCAGGCAGACGCTCCCCCTCATGCGCATCCCCCAGAGCCTTCAGTAGTTCAGGAACTAACACCTCCCCAAAGTGCCTGTAGGCCTCAATTGGTATTCCATCTGGGCCTGGCGATTTAAAATACGCCATGCTTTTAATTGCTTGTTGTAATTCTGTAGTTGTTATTGGGGATTCCAACCAATCCCTTTCCTCCTGCGATAGGGTCGGAATTGATAGCTTCCCCAAGAAGACCTCCATCCCTATCTCTTTATTTTTTTTCTGAGAAGTGTACAACTTTTTATAATAGTCTCTAAAGGTTTGCACTATTTTTGGGGAACTCGAAAGGATCTCTCCATCTTGCGCTCTAATAGCGAGGACTGTTGATGGGGCCTTATTGGATTTCACCAACTGAGCTAACACTCTTCCCACTCTCTCACCCTCCACCGAGGATACCTGACACTGAAGGAGCCACCTGGTCTCAGCCTTCTGCATAGTAATCTGTTTATAGCCCCGTTGTTTCTCTTGCCAAATCTTTTCCTTTTCAGGGGTTGGATCTCTTATAAAGTTGTTTTCAGCATCCATTGCATCCCTTAATGAGTTCTCTACCTCCCGCTTCTCTTCTTTGTTAAATTTGGCCATCTGCTGTATTAAAACCCCCCTAAGGAAGGCTTTACAAGCATCCCATAGTACGACAGGTGTCACTGTTCCCTGGTTGAAGCCTACAAATTCCCTGAGTACAGATAGAATTCCATTCCCATTCCTGATTACCTCAAACCAGTGCGGGCTTATTCTCCATTCCTTCCGTGGACTATGTCCCCCCACCTTCAGTGAGACTACCATGGGAGAATGGTCTGAGACCCCTCTTGGCCCATACGTAATCTCACTTATTAGCTGAAGTGTGTTATCATTCCCCAGGGCCATGTCTACCTTCGAGAGGGTTGAGTGTGACACTGAACTACATGAGTATTGGAGCACCCCGGGTTCCGCACCCGCCATAAGTCCACCAGCCCCACTTCGTCTATGAACTGACTCAGACGACTCTTAGCGGTATATTCCGTGAAGATTCTCATCGGGAAGCGATCCACCTTTCTGTCTAGAACCTCATTAAAGTCTCCCATTACTATGATAGGGACTTCCTTTTTATCTATCAGGAATTCATTCAACTTAAGCATGACGTCTAGATTAAAAGGGGAGGATGTACATGTTTGCCAGCACATACATGACGCTATTGATAGAGCACAATAAAAATATATATCGACCCATTTCATCAATCTTGGCTTGCCTGCAGGAAAATTTAACCCCAGTTCTCACCAAGATACTCACCCCTCTACTATAAGAAGAGTGAACCGCATGATATTGGTGTTGAAATTTATGCATCTGTAAAGATTGTATTGTATCCCTGGTGAGATGGGTTTCCTGCAGGCAGACCAAGTCTACCCCATAACTCTCCAGCACAGAGAACACAGCCAGTTTTTTAAGGGGAGTCCCCAATCCTCTAACATTCCAGGAACCAACTTTCACCATTCCAGCCTGCATCCGACGCTATTTAAAAAGAAATGGTGGAGGATCAGGAAGTAGCCCCTACAAAACCTACTGCACGGACTTAACTTAATTACTATTAAGTGTGTTTTACACCGTGCGCACCACATGTGGAAAAAAAAAAAGAAAGGAGGAAAGAGAAAAAAAGAAAAAACCGTGATAATTCCAGCTTAATATATTCTTGAACTTTAAACATGTGTATAAATACTCAAAAGAGCCAGTTTCCTGTCATTGTGTCTAGGTGTATATCTAAATGTGAAACCCTGGTTCCAGCCCGGGTGTTTCCCACTAGTGTATAGATTTTCTGTGTAGGTTTTTACAAGCAAGCTACCCCCCCATCCCCCCTACCCCCCATCCCCCTCCCCTCCCTCCTCCACCCCCCACCACCTCCCCACCACCTACCTAGGTGAACCCCCTGGGGGTTAACCGTGACCATTACCCAACTAGCTCCAGCTACTACCATCCACTTCATCCCATGCTCCTTCCCCATTCACTTCTCTTCTCCAACACCTGTGCAGCCCCCCACCCACATATCAAAGAAATTTCTTAAACCATCTATGACTCCCAAACCCCTTATACTGGATTTGTAAATTTTTCTCTATTCTCCTCCAACCACTTCTCCACCCCAAGAGGGGAATCAAAAAACAAAGTTCCCCCCAAAGCTGATACACATAATTTTGCCAGATACAGAAGGGCGTAAGGGAGATTAAATTTTTGTAAGGTACGCTTTGATTGGATGAACTCTGCCCTTCTTTTCTGCAAGTCCGGTGAAAAGTCGGCATAAAAAGAAACTTTAACCTCCTTGAAAAAAACAGTCCCTGCCTCTCTAACTTTCCGAAGCAGTACTACTTTGTCTCTATAGTTAAGAAACCTTATGAGCAGAGGTCTGGGAAGTCCCCCTTCTGGAGGAGCTCTAAAGGGGACCCTATGGGCCCTTATAACTGAAAAAGAAGTAGAAAATGATTCTCTACCAAATAAATCCACCAGCCACTTTTCAATAAATTCAGGCGGGTCAGAACCCTCACTTTTTTCAGGGAGTCCCACCAATCTCACATTATCCCCTTCGGCTCCTGTTCTCCATTTCATCTAATTTTGAAGCTTGTTTGGATAGCTGCTCCTTCAGTAGTTTCATTTCTTTGATCAGGGGATGTACATCATCCTCCAGCAGGCCTACTCTTTCTTCCAGTGCTGTTGTTCTCTCAGCGGTTTTCTGAAGGTCTTGCCTGACCAATAATAGGTCCGCTTTTACTCCCCTCATCTGGTCACAGAGTTCCTTAAATGTAAATGAGTCCCCTGGGGGAAGCCTATAAAGATACAGGGCTTCCTGGGCAGCATGGACTCAGGATATTAAGTGGGGGATAATTTCACCCTGAAGGCCGGGGCCCACTAGCGCACCAGCACTGCTGAACACCCCTCCAATCACCCTCCAAGGATATCCGTGGCCTCACAGTCCATCGAACCCCTTACTGGGCTATGTACCTTAATGCAGAGTCCTTTTCCCCTCCCGTATACATGACAAATACCGTCCTCTTGACTTTATATAGGGTGTAGTATGAAAAACATAAATCAATACCGCTGACATTAGCTTCTGGGTTTCCCCTAGCTGGCCCCAATACTACCTTCTATGCAGCATATGTTCTTATATTCCGGACCACATACTATACCCCTCCACCTGTGGTTCACCGGGTATTGGATCTGCTGTGCTGGTCAGCTGGTAGGACTTGCGTGGTTCCAAGTTTTACCGGACGCCTCTCACATCTCCCCTCCGCATCTCCGGGTGGTCCCGAGCTCTCCACTTGCTACTGAGGGGCAAAACGTCCTCCTCCCGCACCGCCCGTCAGCAGTGTGGAGAGTCAAGGAGAGGAACGGTGGACAGCCGGGTGTCCGAGGTCACTGCCGGTCTCCATCCAAGCCAGGGCACACCGACAAAACAGGCTCAAGGCAACACAGCCACACGGAGGAGTGAAGCAGGGGGTGGGGAGAGCAGCACAGATTTCCTGCTCACTCCATCACACAGCGCCGCACACACCCATCCATCCGGTCACGCCCCCCCAGAAGTCTAAGAACGTCATTTCATGCTTCTTTTTGGTTACATTAGACAGCATGGCGGCAGAAGGCAGCAGCAATGAAGCACACATGCTTTCATAAACTTATTACAGCTTTATAACTATTTATTTTATTTCATATATTTTTACCTACACTGAACTGAACTATTATACTTTTTACATTGTATTTATGATGCCAACTATGTAACAATAAACTCACCCTTTGTTTTAAGTCAGTCTGACTATCAATGCTATTCATCCGGAAACACCCTTGAGATACAAGAATATTAGATATTGAATTTATTCTCAATTTGGTGAGTCAGCTACAGTGGTAATTTTTTTCCCCACTCCTTGACAAAGGGGGAGACTAACAAAGTTTCATGAATGATCAAGTCTCGGGAAAAAAACGATCAAAGAACCTAGAAAGAGGCATTTGTTACTGGACTGTTGTCCACATCTGATGGAACAAATACTCACGGTGAGTACGGTGTACGTACTCACCGTGAGTACGGTGTACAATGAGTGTTTACAGGCCAACACACAGATCGACAAAGCCAGATTTACTGTGCACAAATTACGGAAAAAGATAAATAATGTGTTAAATGTAGTAAGAATATTTAATTAAGATGATTAAGATGATTATTCATATTTTACCTGCCAAAAATGTATGTACACTAAATCAGACAGAGACTAACAATGTACAGCACACAGGAATACATGAAAATGTGTCCCAAGATTCTCTTAGTTGTCCAAACTGTGAGTTTTTTTGTAATTACATAGAGAATCTTGAAAAACAATTAGAATCTAAAAAAATGATTTTGCCAGAGTTACAAAATGACAGACAGATTGCTGTAATTTCAACAGATTACAAAAAGACTGAATCCAAATTTAAGCCACAACCTTCTCATATTCCCGAAAGTTCGGAAATGGAGAATGTTGATGCTACTAATGAAATAGAAATGAAACATAAAAAACGTATTATGTAGAACTGCAAAACTAAAGTTGCAAATACATGACCAACTTATGAAAGTTTTAAAAGATTTTCCCATTTATGACTTTGAGGCAACTGTATTTTCTAATTGGGATTTATCTGAAATGTTTGCGGATCACTTTAATCTGTCAAATGATCAACACAATTACATATTTCAGTTGTGAGTTCCTGTTAATTTTGCTAAATGAATTAATTCACCTGTTATTGATGATGAAGGTCAGGAAAAACAAAATGATGCGACAGACTGTGACAATCATTGCTATGTATGACTGGCGAGCAAATGCCGACCATGGAAATGTTAGATCTATTACAGACTACTGCAGAAGAAGATCCATTTGAGTTTAAAATACAGTTTTGCAAGGTTTATGAAAGGATATTTTGAGTAAATAATGACAAAAAAATAGCTTTCATAAAAAAAATTTAAATACCTTGACCCAACTTCAGTAGCTATAGTACAGGAATGTCAAAATTTAAATGATATAGTAAGCTTCATTGATAAAATTGTGAGACCATTGCATCAAAGCAATCTCACACACGAGGTAGCTATATTTCAATGTGACAAAAATAGTCAAGCTACAGACATGTCAGAAACAACAATTCTTAGCAAAAATTATAATGACAAGTGAGGCAAGGAGAGCCTATCATGTGTCTTTACTGTCATACATCTGGCCATATGAGAAAACTGCTGTAAATTTAAGAGAGACTCACAAATAAAAGCGAAAGATATGGAGAATGAAAAATCAGCTTTTGTACAACCTGTTTTTTATGTCAAGATAAAATTTTGACTGAATTGCCTTATGCCACTGAAGTCAAACAGATCAGTAATTTGACTGTTAACAGCAGTTCAGACAACATGGCAAAAGGAGCTGTCACTGAAAGAGAGGGATTATTGCCATTGCCAAAAATAGAATCACATTGAGATTCATTTTCTCTGCCATTACAATGTGTAGCGCCAATTATACTGGATGAGAATGGTAGACAATATATACAAGGTTTGCTGAATGGTAGACATATTAATTGTCTCATTGATAGTGGATCTGAGATTAGCCTTACCAAAGAAAACATACGTGTGAAACCTAAATCTCCTATGTGTAATATGGTGGGTTTTATTAATACAGGTAATTCCACTGCTAGACAGGTATCTAATGCAACATTTGAAGTACCTGGATTACTGAAAACTAACATTAACATTTGGGTCTGTCACGAAGCAGTGAATATACTTGGCATTGATGTAATCAATAAACAAAAGTGGGTGATTGATTTGACTAATAAAAGTATTTGGAAAGATCCATCTAGGCCCAAATCAGTGCTTATTGATCCCTCTGTATACAGTAATGTTGGTTCCATTACCAATATGTCTACAGAACAAAAGTGGCCTGATATTGATGGTAATTGTGCTTTAAAGAAAGTGGTATAAAGTTTTCCAAGTTTGTGGTCAAAGTTCAAAAATGACATTGGAACTTTGAATAATACATAATTGAATATTGAGGTAAAAGATCCAGAACCTCTTAGTCAGTATGAGTTATCATTAGAAACAATTGATCAACTTTCTGCTATTATTCAAGAGTTTGTACAACTTGGAATTGTAAAGAAAGCTAAATAAATGGTAAATAACTGTATTTGGCCTATCAAAAAAATTGATAATTCATATTCTTTATCAGTTGACTTAAGGACATTAAATAAACACATCACAAATAACCCAGTTCTTCCTGATAAATCTAACATAAAGTTAAATTTGAATGCTGAGGACAAAGTGTTCTCTGTACTAGAAATCGCTAATAGTCATTTTTCCATCCCTTTAAAAGTTGTCAATACATTCACATTCAGAAACGAGACTTATACGTTCACTCGATTAATACCTGGCCTAGGTATTGGTGATGGTGTAGTTCATGAAACTATAGCCAAAATACTTTCATAATTTTCTAGGCCAGATTGTATTTATCAGCATGTGGATACGATTTTGCTGAGTACTCAGAATATTGATGAATTGATATAGCTCTTTTGTCTGAGTTGTTTATGATATTACAAGCTGAAGGTCTAAAATTAAACACGGCGAAAGTTCAGTTGATGAAAAGTCAAGTGATATACCTTCACATGCAAATTGGTCAAGGAAAGAGACAATTGTTGTAAGAAACAGTTAGAGATATCACTGCAATCCCAACTCCAACAACTCATAAGGCATTGCATCCATTTTTGTATACAATAAATAATTGCAAAGAGTTTGTATACCGTTTTGCAGAAAAAGTTAATCCACTATATAATATTTTGAGAAATAAAGGTAATATAATTGACCAATGGGTTCCAAATGAGAAAATGCCTTTGAAGTGTTGAAAAAATATTTGCAGAATGCTTCAGCATTAAGTACAATAGAGGTTTGTTCTGAAGCATCTTTTGTTTTGAAAACTCATGTATCTGAGAATGCCATCTCAGTAACATTGTCTCAATTACAAGAAGGTAAGGAGAAAATAATTGCCTATTTCTACAGAGTTTTATCATTTTTGGAAAAAACTTTTGAGTCAGGTGTAAAGCAACTGCTAAATGTTTACTATGCAATTAAAGCTACAGAGAGCATAGTGAAATCAAACAAAATCATTGTACAGATACCTGACTGCTCACTAAAAGGTATTTTTGAGAAAGATAGTTTAAGAGAATGATGGAAAACATATCTTCTATAGTTTAGAGCTTTATCATCCAAACACATTCAGATATATGTAAAAGGAATAGATGAGAACAAAGGCATAGTCCATTGTCACTTCTGGGGTGATACAAAACCTTTCTTTGTTTGTGAAAACAAGGATTTGTATCATGACCAAAAGGAGGTGTAGTGTCCTGTCATACCTAAACTTCACAGTACATATGTTTTATAGTTTATGGCATCTTAGACAGGATAAGGACAGTACATTGTCATACAGAAGTTCTCTTTGAAGGAAAATATAAGATAGTATTATTTTACATATAGTTTAACAAATTCACAAAGTTATTGTCCCATAATGTTTTAACATTTATTGAAAAAAAATATGAAGGATAACAAGCTCCTATGACGAGCAAAAAGAATATCAGGAAATTCAAAGTTAAAGAAGGAATCCTCTAGGGAAGAATATTGGACAAAAGATTTATATTTCATATTTATGACTGTTTTATCTAATTCAACAAGATTTTTCTAACCTATCAGAACTTGAAGAAGAAATTTTAAAGACATTTCATGAAGAAAAAATTAATCAGAAGAAACTTTATCTACTATAGATGAATAATTTAGGACTGAAACATTTGTCCACATTTTTGTCTACATTTTAGAGTGTAAAGTATATTTCCATAGAGCTTAAATATTATTTGAGTACAAATATGGAAATATATTGTTACATCCTTTACTTATTTTAATTATTATTATTATTAATTATTGATTTTAGTCATCATTATGTTATACATTTTTAAAATCTATATCCTTATTTTAAGATTTTGAATAGTTAGATCTACGAGGAGTTAAAGTAAAGAGAAAAGCGATTAGAAGGAGAGTTATTTCTAGCTGCTTCAGCTCTGAGGAATATTTTGTCTGATCATTTGATACAAGGATGTGTATATGTGATATGAATGATATTTTGAATGTATGAAATTAATTTAATATGATTAATCATAATTTAGGGGGGATCGTTAGAATATTATTCCAAATTCATAATTCGGCACTTATAGGTGTTATATTCATGACAAGCTTGCAAAACATATTTGGTTTTATGATTAGTCATAATAAATATAGTATGTGTGAATGGCCTTGATCAATTGATTTGATATGATTCTTCATCTAAAGCTGAGTATTGCTGGAAGACATATAAGGTAACTTGGTATCATGGTATAGAATGTCATGAGAAGACAAAAAAAGACACATATCTATGTAGCTAAAGGAATAATACATATTTGTTTATATCCTGTTAAGTGTTTAGTGTAGTCTCAGTCATATTATTTAGTATATAGTTACTCAATTTAGTTAAAGTTGGTAATATGTGTTCATATTAGTAGATATTTGGTTATATGACATTACATGATCAGCACATTACTACAAGTGTTACATATGTGATTGTCAATCAAACTCCACATGACTCTCTGAGTTAGTATTTCCTTTTTTATAGCATATTGCTGAAGTTAGCAGAAATGAATGCGTACCATACAAGGTTCTACGTTTTTGTGAGGTTATGACGTTCACATTTAACATATAAAGCCAACGCTTCCATATTGAAGGACACAAACACACACACTAGGAGAGATGACACAGACATATTTACACAAAGACTTTGACAAGTTGGAACAGCTGAATTCTCCCAGAAGTCTAAGAACATCAATTCCTGTTTCTTTTTGGTTACACAAGACAGCATGGAGACAGGAGGCAGCAGCCATGAAGCACACATGCTTTCTTAAGCTTATTACAACTTTATAACTATTTTCTATTTCATATATTTTTACCTACACTGAACTGAACTATTATACTTTTTACATTGTATTTATGATGCTAACTGTGTGACAATAAACTCACACTTTGTTTTAACTCAGTCTGACTATCAATGCTATTCATCCGGAAATGCCCTTGAGATACAAGAATATCTAGATATTATTTTATTCTTCAGTGTATGCACTTCTGTGAGTATAGTAGACACATTAGGCTCCATTATAAAGCTTCATTAACTAGTTCCCGACTGCCCTCCGCAGTTATACTGCGGCAAGTCAGCTCTCCTGGACGAATCACTGTCACGTTGCGTGCATCGGGCCCACCAGCGACGATCGGATTCACTTCAGAACCCATCAGTCTCTAGGCCCAGTCCAATGATTTCTGGCCTGGACCTGGTGATCGGTTCTGGCGAATGAGAGACTGTCCTCTGCCTGTAAGTGTAACAGGCAGAGGAAGTGATGTCACTTCCCCTCCTGGAATTATTTTTTGTTCCAGAGAGAGGAGAGAGGACATCCAAACATGAGTTGCACCAATACTACACTGACACAGTACACATAAGCACACTTTTCACCCCCGATCGACCCCCCAGTTAACCCCTTCACTTCAGGTCACTGTATCACCAAGTGCAGTTTTCAGATTTTTACTGATCACTGTACTGGTGTCATTTGTGACACTAATCAGCGTTAGGGCAGTTAGTAGGCCCAGGTAGGCGTAGGGTACCCCCGTAAACCCCCCTAATAAAGGTTTAACCCCTTGATCACCCCCCAGTTAACCCTTTCACCCCCTGTCACCAGTGTCACTAATAAAGTGTACAGATCCCTGTTCTGATCACTGTATTTAGTGTCACGGGTGACACTAGTTAGCCAGTTAGCTAGTTACTGTCACTGTCAGGTTTTTATAGCATCAGGGTACCTGCCATATATTACAGAATAAAGATTTAACCCCCTGATCACCCCACAGTACAGATTTTAGCATCAGGGTCAGTTTCAGCCCCAGGCAGCATCAGATTAGTGCCGGTAGCACTAACACCCACGCACGCACGCACCATACACCTCCCTTACTAGTATAGTGTCTGGATCAATATCTTTGATCTGATCAGATCTATACTAGCATCCCCAGTAATTTATGGTTCCCAAAAACGCAGCGTTAGCAGGATTAGACCAGATACCTGCTAGCACCTGCGTTTAGCCCTTCCACCCAGCCCACTCAAGTGCAGTATCAATCGATCACTGTCACTTACAAAACACAACACACATAGCTGCAGCATTCACACAGTCAGGCCTGATCCCTGCAAACGCTAACAGTTTTTTGGTAGCGATTGAAGCAGGCTCTGACAATCAGGTGCTCTTTTTGCCTGTAAATCGCACTAGTTGTACCTATAAATTTAGAGGCCACAATGTCTAACCGGAGGGACACTAATGAAGAGGCTTACACGTTTCTGAGCATGACAGAGTGAAGAGGAAGTCAGGCAGAGGAAGTGATGTCACCTCCCCTCCTGGAATTATTTTTCGTTCCAGAGAGAGGAGAGAGGACATCCAAACATGAGTTGCACCAACACTACACTGACACAGTACACATAAGCACACTTTTCACACCCGATTGACCCCCCAGTTAACCCCTTCACTCCAGGTCACTGTGTCACCAAGTGCAGTTTTCAGATTTTTACTGATCACTGTACTGGTGTCATTTGTGACACTAATCAGCATTAGAGCAGTTAGTAGTAGGCCCAGGTAGGCGTAGGGTACCCCCCCTAATAAAGGTTTAACCCCTTGATCACCCCCCAGTTAACCCTTTCACCCCCTGTCACCAGTGTCACTAATAAAGTGTACAGATCCCTGTTCTGATCACTGTATTTAGTGTCACGGGTGACGCTAGTTAGCCAGTTAGCTAGTTACTGTCACTGTCAGGTTTTTATAGCATCAGGGTACCTGCCATATATTACAGAATAAAGATTTAACCCCCTGATCACCCCACAGTACAGATTTTAGCATCAGGGTCAGTTTCAGCCCCAGGCAGCATCAGATTAGTGCCGGTAGCACTAACACCCACGCACGCACGCACCATACACCTCCCTTACTAGTATAGTGTCTGGATCAATATCTTTGATCTGATCAGATCTATACTAGCATCCCCAGTAATTTATGGTTCCCAAAAACGCAGCGTTAGCAGGATTAGACCAGATACCTGCTAGCACCTGCGTTTAGCCCTTCTACCCAGCCCACTCAAGTGCAGTATCAATCGATCACTGTCGCTTACAAAACACAACACACATAGCTGCAGCATTCACACAGTCAGGCTTGATCCTTGCGACGCTAACAGTTTTTTGGTAGCGATTGAAGCAGGCTCTGACAATCAGGTGCTCTTTTTGCCTGTGAAACGCACTAGTTGTACCTATAAATTTAGAGGCCACAATGTCCAACCGGAGGGACACTAATGAATAGGCTTACACGTTTCTGAGCATGACAGAGTGAAGAGGAAGTCACCCATCTGTCAGATTCAGTCTCACAATACGAACCAGTAGACAGCAACAGCACCCTGACAGATAGCTCTGATGACACAGTGGTCCCTGCTAAGGTCAGGCATACCCGACCCTGTTCATCTGCTGTTGAGGTGCAAGAACTGCAGAGCTCTCATGTAGACCAGAGAGCCAGTCCTTCTGGTGAACTGGCAAGTACCAGCGGCCTAGTACATGCTGGTCATAGTCAAACCAGCACTGCAGTAACACGTGGTGACGTGGCAAGTCCCATAAGTGCAGTTCAAGCTGGTGCGGTGGCTAGCACATGTAGTGTCCCGCAACCACCAAGAAGACAAAGACAAGCCCATTGATCCCATAGTGCCCTACCTGCTGCATTTGCCAATCCTAATTGGGTGCCCACCACTTCTGTAGTGCCACAAATTCACTGGCCAACCCGGAATTCAGGTGGATTTTACGTCACTTGATTTTTATTCGCTGTTTTTCGCTGAAGATCTCTGTAGATCTGGATGAAAAGAACAAAATTGAGGGGACTTTTACGGTGCCAACAAAACTTATGAAATGATTTAGAGTTAAAAAAATGATTTTATTTATACAAAAAATGGTTTAAAAACAAGTTTGTTTCAAAGAACATGAATATTTTCACAGTAATAACAATAACAAGGTGGTTATGAAATATGTAGGTTCAAACCAAAAAAGAGAAGATTGCACACTAGCCCAACATGTTTTGCTAATTGCTTCTTCAGGGATGGTCAAAGTTGTCGTCATAGAGGGCAGAAGGGTCAGACTGCGAAACAAAATATATTAGGTTATTAAAAGGTGATATGAAGAATAAATGGTTGTAATGAATGAATACTAAAAAGAGGGACAAGTGTCTCCTATAGTGTTACTTACTTCAAAAGATCTATTGATTTGTATTAGGATAGATGAAAATAAAGACAGTTTTGAAGCAGCTTTCAGCTACCTGTATGTTGTTGGGTGCTAGAGATGATGCTACAAATAAGAGGGAGATATCAAAGATAAATTAAAACCTAGTTTTTGAAAAGTATGAATTATAGTGCTAGTAGTGTGAGAGATGAGTGAGTGAGTTATTAACAAAGTATTTTGCCTCTATAGATCTATTGTGGACCAAAGCAATTTGTATGCTGGTTAATTCATCCTTGCTAATCCCCAATTGACCCTTGCCAGAGATTGGAAACCTGTTGGCCGCATGGCCAAGTTTTATGAAGATTCCCCTGATGTAGCATTTGTGTGCTGACCACACTGAGAGAGGGTTAGATACGGAGCCAGTGTTGTTTTCAAAATAGGAGCGAAGTTCTCTGCTGATCTCAGGGTCCCTGAGAAGTGTTTCATTCAGATGCCAAGATGGTGTCTTTGAGTGTGAGCGTGGGAGAGTGAGTTCCAGAAGAACTGGAGCATGGTAAGATAGTGTTATCTGGCCTATCTCTGCTTTGGAGGCTAAGGAAATCGCGGAGTGTTGTATTAGGAAAACATCAATCCTAGAGTAGGATCTGTGGGTCAGAGAATAGAAGAAATCTCGTTCTTGGGGATGGAAAATTCTCTATATGTAAACCAATTGATGGTCATGCAGCAGGTCTTTCAGAGCTTGTCCTTAGACAGATCCAAGGTGAGGTTAAAGTCTCCCCCCAAGATGATAAGACAACTTTGCTAGGAAAGTTCCCAAAACCTGAGCTTGGTTTGTGTTAGGTAAGTAGTAATTTGCAAGGGTAAATGTGTGAGAATCGATTTTGCCCTTCAGAAGCAGGAATCTTCCCTCCTGATCTCGGATTTCATCCAGAAACTGCCAGTGTAGATATTTGGATAGTAGAATACTTGTCCCCTTGGATTTAGAGGAAGTAGATGGACTATGGTAGACCACCAGAAAGTGCTTGTTTTTAAGCCTCGGGACCTTGTCTGCCCGAAAATGCACCCTATGTCTCCAGAGTTCAGACAGACAGCTGGTCCGCTTCTCAGGAGCGTTTAATCCATTGATGTTCCACGAAAGGAATTTAAGAGCCATAATGGCAAAGAGTCTGCTCCCTAGGTGGTGAGAGGGTATGGAAAAAGAAAGAGGAGAAGAAGGGGAAAGGCGGAGGTGGACAAAAAGGAGAAGTTGAGGGAGGTGAAAGAAGCTAAAGTATAGAGGGGAAGAAGAAAGATACGAAAAAAGATATGGGGTCTATCAAGAGGTGTAACTCCGCATAGGAGAGCTACTGCCACCTGGGCAGAGTATTCCTACTGTGGGAGGAGGTTGGGCACGGTCAAGCGTGGAGCCCCAGCCATTGGAACCCCCGCAGCAACGTTTGTATATTAATGATATATCAGTACCAACATGAAAGGTAAAACAGTCATTGTAAGTCTAACATTGGAGAACCGAACATAAAACATGTAAAATCAGCAAAATGAATACTGAAAAGTTAACAATTAATGGTTATCTAATGCCCTAGAATCGGGCCCGGTACACTAAGTAGCTCACGGAAAGAATAAGAGGATTAACAGTACTACGTCTCTAGAGACGCTTCCTTGTCTCCCCTGCATTTGGCACCGGGTCTACAACTTTCGTGTCTCGCCAGGAGACCATCCCTGCCATTCTGGGCCCATCTGGGAAGAAACCCAACCAGCCCTCCGCGGCAGTTCGGAGAGTGTCTCCCCATATGGGACCCTTTGTAAGCGGCCCAGCGCTAGTGGGCATTGGAGCCACTGGGGAGACCAGTGAAGCATCAAAAAGGTAATTGCCCCCATAAATGCTGTGGTTATACCTGTCCCTGACCCAACAGAGTGGGTGAGTGGAAGTGATGTGGGAACACGGGTCCGACACCAACCCCCACATGCCCCTAGGATGAAACAGGCAAAAAGCAATACAAAACAGTAGGGCATGGGTTCTTGTGGATTAACTGTTCAATCAAGTACCTTTCCCATCACCCATAGCGTCGGGCTCCCTCTGTCTTCGTGCGATGGGTCTGACTGCTGCACTCCAGGCTGAAACAAAAAGCAAAAAAAAGGGGTGGGGGGATGGGGGGGACAAAACCCTCCCACAAGACCCCCTCTCCTTGTCTCTGGAGCAACACAGGATACACTGTTTGTGCAGGAAGTCCCGTGGAGTGTTCATTTGGGGAAATCAGGGATGTCTCGGAGTGGCCCAAGGCATTAAGGGGAACTGGTGAGCTCCGGTAAAACCGACTGTGGGGCGGTTGGGCCTTCCTTCGGTAATGGAAAAAAACAAAGCAAAAAAAAGGCAAAAAAAAAAAACCCCAGGGGGGAAGGGTGCTTTGGTGCTGCGAGGGGTGATCACACACCAGACAAGAGGGGACTGACGATTACTAATTTCCTCGGAATCAAGAGACTGGATCTTGGGGTGCCTGTGAGGGGCCTCTCTGTGGGCGATGGCTGGCCCAGACCCCTTGTTGTTTTCCATCTGAGGGCCAGCACTCTGGGTTCGACTGCACATTCACCAGGAGCCAGTTGGAAACAGCGACTGGGTTTATCTTAGCGAAAGTGAACAGGTGTGGAAGCTCCGAGGGGTGACGCAGGGCAAAGGCGTCAGCACCCTTACGAACAATAAGGTGGAACAGGTGGCCCCATTTGTATGTGAGACCCTTCTCACTGATGCCATCTAGAAGTGGTTTAAGCGCTCTTCTCATCATCAGGGTTCCCCTGGAAACATCTGGAAGCAGGTAGATGGCCACACCATCGAACTCCAAAACACCCACCTGCCATGCCTGTCACAGGATTTCTTCCTTGAGGCTAAAGGAGTGCAGGCAGCAGAGGACATCCCTGGGTCTGTCAGGTAAGTCAGGGTTAGGGCCGAAAGTCCTGTGGATGCGGTCTATGGTAATAGCCATGTCTCACGGGCGGTCTAAGTAATGGTTAAAAACGGAGGTTACCATCGCATGGAGCTCAGATTGTGGGATGGACTCAGGGATTCCCCTCAGGCGTATATTCTGTCTGCGACTGCAGTTCTCTAAATCATCTAGGAGTAGTTGTAGCTGAAGAAATTGGTCATTAATTTCAGAGTGTGAAGACTGCACAGCCTGTATATTCTGGGACATTGCTCCCTGTTACTGCTTGGTAGGCAGGGAGATAGGTCACTGATGGGGGAGTATGGTGGCATTGTGAAGTCTTCTCACTGCCTCTGCGAGCCTCCAGAGGTGGCCGTCTCTCTCTGGGAATCTCCCGTCACGTGGCTGGCCTGCGCCATCTTGGATACCACCGGGGTAGAGGCGGACAGTTTAAGCTGTTTTAAATAGCGATCCATGCCGCCGGTAGTGTGCTGTGAGCGGCGGTTCGATCTCCAAGCTGTCTGAGGTGCTGGTAGGTGCTGGTAATGCGGGGTATCATGTCGGTGCTATGCTGCACGGGTGCCGCCGGCTGGGAGCTCACAGTACAAGCGTCCTCACGCCACCATGCTGAAGCTACGCCCCCGAGAACTGCCCAGACTACATAGGGAGCGCTGGTAAGATTGTGTGGGACTTGGTGTCACCCTTATTCAGAAAGGGGTCCCACTTGTACACGGACAATTATTACACAAGCGTGCCACTTTTTAGTCATCTTTTTGAATATGGAATTTGCGCATGTGGCACTATGTGATTTAATCACTGGGGCTTCCCCCAACAGCTTGTAGATTCCCAACCTAGATGGGGGAGAGAGCCTGCTTGAAATGTAATAGTTTGCTTGCAGTGAAGTGCAGGGACACACGGAATGTTTTCGTTCTGTCCTCCCTTCACGCAGTCGAAATTCCAACGGTGACTGGTGTTGTTGTGAAGCCCCCGTGTCCATGAATACAACCTTAACATGGGAGAGGTGGACTTCAACAACCAGTTTTTGGCGCCGTACTTAATTGCCTGTAAGGCCAGATGCTGGTATAAAAAAGTGTCTGTATACTTATTCCAGTTGGCTCTGCTGAACGCTTATGTGCT
This sequence comes from Aquarana catesbeiana, assembly GCF_042186555.1. Classification (NCBI taxonomy): domain Eukaryota; kingdom Metazoa; phylum Chordata; class Amphibia; order Anura; family Ranidae; genus Aquarana; species Aquarana catesbeiana. The sequence continues at coordinate 175,507,714 of NC_133331.1, read as the reverse complement.
ATACAAAGCATCAGGACGAACGGGATTCTTCCTAAAATTCCAGGAAGAGATCGTCACAGCCCTTCTGTTTTCAGACGGTGCTGTGCCCCAACTTCACAATGTAAATGCAGTGAGCCAGCTGCATGAGAGGCACTTCCCAGAAGTCCTCCATGTTACCCCTACCCAGCGATCATCCCAAAGAAGATGCTGTGTCTGCAGAAGACGTGGATATAGGCATGACACCCGCTATTATTGTCCCTCCTGTCCTGACCAACCTGGTCTCTGCATCTGTAAATGTTTCCTTCGCTACCACACACTAGTGGAGTATTAGCATAGGGTACAGCACTGCACAGTCCTGGGGCACACTAACAATGGTCTCGAAAGATGAGATGGCAATAACATTTTGAGAGACTCTAATCTGGAACATTTACAATTAAAAAAAAAGTGCAAAAAATAAACCCCCCCCAAAAAAATCCATAAAGAGTTGTCGTTTTATTTTTCCTCTATTGTTCGCTATTGTTACAGTATTTTATTTTATTATATTTGATTTGCAGGTATGGTATGTCTTACTGTTATACTGTAATGTTACTTTGTTTTATTGTTAACATTATTTGCTTTGCAGGTACGCCACTGAGCTGCAGCACGGGTTTATTTATTCTGACAGCAACATCGTTTGCTCTCACGATACATAAAACCGCAACTCCAGCGCTGTAGGCAGTGATTTCACCACCACAGTTAAAAAAAGAGCATATATGCCGAAGCATGGGGGCAGGGGTGGAGGGGCGTTTTGCCCCTAACATTAGGGGAAGCAGCAGAATGTATTTTGGGGTGTAATTCCACATATGCCCATGGCATGTGTGAGCAATATATCATTTCAGTGATAACTTTGTGTAAATATTTTTTTTGTAATTTTTCAATCACTTGTGACAAAAAATAAAATATTCAATGGGCTCAACATGTCTCTCAGCAATTTCTTTGGGGTTTCTACTTCCCCTGACATTTTAGCACCTCAAGAAATGAGATAGGCAGGCACAAACTAAAAGCTGCGTATATTGCAGAAAATGTACCCTAGTTTGTAGACGCTATAACTTTTGCAAAAATAGTGGAGAAAACAAAATATCTAGGCATCCATATAACAAAAGACTCGGAGGATTTTTTACACAATAATTTGGTCCCCTTGTTGGTGAAATTTAGGAAAAAGATTGATATATGGAAGAGACTTCCATTGTCGGTAGCTGGAAGGTGCAACCTGATTAAAATGCTGTGGCTGCCCCAATTATTATATATTTTGCATAATTCACCAGTATGGATCTATGGTAAATGGTTTAAAAAAATAGATATGCTGTTTAGGGGGTTGATATGGAAGGGAGGACACTCCAGGATAAGCTTACAAACACTACAGCTAGCAGTAACTGAGGGAGGTATGGCGATTCCACATCCCCGCAGCTACTTCCTGGCAGCTCAGTTGCAACATCTGAGACTGGGTTACAGTCTTATGGGTAATAACAATACAGAAATAATGACTGATGGAGCGCCCCATAGGCGGGTTTTGGAGGTTTTGAAGGCAAACTCGTTTGTATATAGAACCTCCACGGTTAAATTAATGTTAAAAGTATGGAACTTTATTAAAGGCATGAAGGGTATGGAGGGAGAAGGGAGGTGTAGCCCTCTTTGGGACAATAAGAACTATCAAGAACTGTCACAAATAGGTAAAATTAAGACCTGGGAATCAAAGGGGATAGTTAAGTTGGAACAACTATATGATGGTAACATGTTAAAAACCTTTGCCGCCTTAAGGGAGGAATTTGGTATCTCGAGTCACTCATACTTTAACTATATACAGATCAGGCATGCTCTGCAGACCCAATTTGGGGAGCAAGGCCCGAAATGGAGTCAATCTCCCATCTTCCAAAAAATAGAGAGCGTGGAGGGATCAAAGGGGTTAATAACAGAGTTCTACCAACATATATGCCGGTACAGCAGGGAGGGACCAGATAAACTTAAGTGTAGAAGGGAGTGTGAGAGGGACCTGGGGACAATATCGGATACTCAATGGAAAGAGATATTGGAGGGGAGTCACCAGGTCTCGGTCTCACCCGCCCAGAAATTTTCACATCTATTGCTCTTACATAGGGCATACTATACCCCAGAAAAACTGTTTAAGTATGGGAGAAGGGTAGATGCCAACTGTCCAAGGTGTCAATATACAGGAGATTTGTTACACATGCTATGGAAATGCCTCAAGTTAGTTCGCTACTGGGTGGAAGTAGTTGAGACCATAAATAAGGTCTTTAACTTAAGCCTTAACGTAGACCCGAAAATGTGTATTTTAGGGGTGGGGGGGATCTAGGTAATGGGAGGGTGAAAATAAAAGCAGTGCGGAGATGCCTCTACCAGGCAAGAAAGGAAATAGCTAGGAGATGGCAAGCAGAGAAACCCCCTACAGTAGAGAACTGGTCTAATACGGTATGGGAAACAATAAGGAAAGAAAGGATAATTTATGTAAGGGGAGGGAACATTAAGGAATTTAAGAAAATGTGGAACCCCTGGTTTGTGAAGATGGACTACCTTAGGTAGAGAAGAGTGTTCAGAGAGGATAGGGAAAGGTGCAGGTCTTACTTAATTGTAGAAGTGTGTGTAGGGTAATTACGATAAAGAGTGGGCTGGATACTTGGCTATAGATTAGGGCTAGAGGGATGAAAATGGGAGAAAATTTGAGAAAATACCCCTTATAGAGTGGATACATACATCGTATAGGGAAGAGGGTGGTCTTTTATGATTATGATGATATATGTATACTGTATGTTGTGATGTATTTTGTATGAATACGAATAAAAAGCATTGAATTTAAAAAAAAAAAAAACCTTTTGCACAAACCGATTAATATACGCTTATTGACATTTTTTTTTACACAAGACGTGTGGCTGAATACGTTTTGGCCTAAATGTATGGCTAAAATTGAGTTTATTGGATTTTTTTATAACAAAAATTAGAAAATATAATTTTTTCCAATTTTTTTTTTTCTTTGCTTATAGCGCAAAAAATAAAAATCCCAGAGGTGATCAAATACCACCAAAAAGAAAGCTCTATTTGTGGAAAAAAGGATTCAGATTTCAGTTGGGTACAGTATTGCATGATATACATATGTAAATTAACTTGCGCTAAAAGTGCAAATAAAATTATGATTATTCCAATGAAAAATCATAAACTTAACTTGGAAAAACAAGACTCATAAATCCACAGGTCAGGATATGAGTGCACTGAATAAATGTGACAAAACAACGAATGCTGTGCATAAATAAATACACATGAAAAGTCCATATACATCAAAGGTGCATAAATGAAACCAAAAAACAAATGTCCTTAGTGAGGCACAAATGCAGCGTGAGTAGATATGTGCAGGGATGGATATACTTTAACGGTAGGGATCGCTACAGGTAAGGTTCAGAGGTCCCCGTCTCCACCTCCCCAGATTGCAGGTGATGGAGAGATGGATCACAACCTGGAGGCAAGACTCTGTATGTAGGAACCCTTACCAGAGTAGGTGGACCCCCTCCAGTGCAGGGTCATACAGTCAGACATATTAGCCCTCTGTGGGGGACTGGTGGATCCTCTGGTGTCTCTGGTCTCTTGATGGCTTTGGATAGTAAGTGAAGGTAATTCACAGGAATGCGGAAATAAGCCCATCACGGTAATGCTTTTGTTCTATAATAAAACACACTCAGGCACAAAGCCACAAGTGGAAGAGCAAAAAGGAGGAAAACGCTGATCGTGTAGTAAGTGGGTAAAACAAGAGTGCTTTATTAATATTAAAAAGGCGAAAACCCACAAAATTACATATACAGACAGATAGTAAAATAGCCGGCTAGCTAAAAACGAAAGACAAAACACCCGCGTGCCGGGGTCACATGTGGCGTGATGGCGTCAGCACAACGCACCGCCCTACGTGTTTCGCAATACCTTGCATCTTCCTGGGGCACTGGCGATGTGCTAAACCATCACTTAAATAACGTACGGCCACAAACAAGCCTCGTTCTGACTTGGGCGCCATATTAAACTCAAATAACAAATGAAACACGGGGGGACCCAGACCTCGATCTGAAACTACTATGCACACCATTAATTGAAGTTATATTGTAGTGTGATTATATATATCTGTAGCCTCAATTTAGTGTAGAGTAATTAAAAACTATGGGCTTAAAAAGGAAAACTAAAAACAGGCATAGAAAAATAATGTTAAAGGAGGAAGCAATAATTTTTTTCTTTTTTTTTTTTCTATAAATATACATCGGGGTCGGGCCCCCTCCTGTAAGTTACACATGAATACAGTCAATAGATTCTGTAACAAACAATTTATAATCATTCTAATAATACTCCCAGAGTTCAAGAATTGTCAATAAAGGCATTAATTTCTATATCTACATTTAAACCGGAAGTCCTGAGACATTTCATTTTGCATATCCAGTTAATTTCTAGCTTTAAAAATGACCCGCCTTTTTGGTCCACCCCTCCAGGGTAATCTCAGCCTGTCTATCCCTATCATGGAGGTGCCTTCAGGGTTTTGTTGGTGGACCTCTAAATAGTGTTTAGAAAGTGGATGACCTTTAAACCCTCTCCTGATATTTCCTGTGTTCATTCAATTTGACCTGAAGGGGGCGTACAGTACGACCGACATATTGAAGCCCGCATGGGCAGGTCATTAGATAAATAACACAGGGGGTGGAATAGGTCATAAAGGATTTAATGGGGAATATGTGTTTCTTTTTTTGGAAATAAACTGTGTAGTTTTCCTAGCTTTAATAGCATTAATGGAACAAACAGCACAGTTATTGCATCTATAAAAGCCCACTAGATTCTGAAAGAACATTGGCTTATTAATAGGTGGATTGCAAACAGTAGGGACCACCAGTTGTTTGATGGAGGGAGCCCCCTTAAACACTACCTGTGGCTTGTCGGGAAGTACAGAGCCCAACACAGGGTCATTTCTAAATATATACCAATGTTTGCGTATGAGTTTTTTTTATGGAAAAGTGCTGTTGGGAATAACGTGTAATGAAGGGACATGTAAAGTTATTGAATTCACCTTCAGATACCACAGGTTTATCTGCCAGTAAAGAGTCACGGTCTAACATTCAGATTCTGCGATTTTATTGTTAAGGATAGTTGCATCGAAACCCTCATCATGTAATCCATCCCTGAGTATTCTAGTTTGTGTATCGAAGTTGTCAACTCGAGTACAATTTCTTCTCATACGAATAAATTGGCTCTTAGGGACTGAATCTAACAATGAGCTATGGTGGCAACTATCTCTCGGTATGAAAGAATTTCGATCGGTCGTTTTAAAATAAGTGGAGGTGACCAATGTGTCACCATCACTCCGAATAGTCAGGTCCAAAAAGTTGATGGTATGCTGACTGGCTTCATATTCGAGTTCTATACCTCGATCATTGTCGTTTAGAAAAAGCATGAACGACTGCAGAGACTCAAGTGTGCCATCCCATAGGAGGAGGACGTCATCTATGTACCTGGCCCAGAGAACCAATTCAGGTCTCATGTCAGCATAGATGACATCCTCCTCCCATTTGTCCATGAATAAATTAGCCAGGCTGGGGGCAAACTTTGCCCCCATGGCTACACGCTTTCTCTGGAGGAAATAGTTATTGTTGTTAGAAGATTTTAAGTTTATTATTATTTTAAGTGATAAAAGTTTCTGAAAAAATATATGAAACACATAAATGTTATATGTAATTTGTGATTGTTTCTGAAGGTTAACAGGATGGAGGACAGAGGACAGAGGAGTGGTTTAGCTGGGTAGATATTCCTATTTTGAGTTGTTATGTCAGGACAATGGGTGGAGTAATGTTGCTTATCTTTAGACTATAGCCATTTAAAGTATATATGCAAATATGGGTGTTACTAGGATATGCTGACATAACATTTTGAAACAGTATAAGAATGGATCAGATTCATGGTAGAATAGGAATGGAGTAGGGTTGAAGAGAGAGAAGTAACCCAACACTTTGGAGTATGTAACATCAAGATGTCTCCTCCTCCTCCTCCTCCTTCTGAGACCATCACCATGCCACATGTTATCGATGTAAGTCTGGTCTTTGCTTATCTTTCTGAACAAATAAACAACCTTTCTGGAAGCATCGTATGAACGAAAGATTCTTCAATTTCTACTAAGAAACTAATTCCTAAAAGTAAGTTGGAAATGCGGCCTTGGACAAAGTACAGAAACATATCTCCTATACACCCTACCCTCTAGGAGAGAGGTCACTGATATATATAACATATAACATAAAGACATTGCTATACATCCAGAAACGCCCCTGAGAATGAGAATAAGAATATCTATAGTATTAGATATTATACTTTTCTTTCAATTGTCATGCTAAAAGAAATGATGTGTGGTGGCATACGCTAAGAGTTCCATAATGAACTCCTTTTGTTTTGTGGGCAAAGTAGTATCTTTCATTAGGAAGTGGTTCACTGACGACAACCCCCAATCATGTGGAATTATAGTGTACAGGGATGTCACATCCACCGTGACCAGCCAAAGGCCCTCCCTGTACGCACAGTCTCTCAAAAGATTGATAGTATGTTTGGTATCCCTAATATAAGCAGGCAAAGATCTCACCAATGGTTGGAGAAACCCATCAATATATTTACCAGCCCGAGAGGTAAGGGAATCAATCCCACTAATAATGGGTGGGCTGGGGGGATGGACTGAATCCTTGTAAATTTTGGGCAGGTAATATATGATGGGAATTCTAGAAGCAGTGGGTATAAGAAATGATTTCTCCTTTTTGCTAAGTATACCTGAATCAAAACCATAATTGACAATTGACTCAAGTTGCTTTTTAAATCTAAAACGTGGCTCAGAAGGGAGTTGCATATATGTCTCCCTATCACCAACGATCCTGTTAAGCTCTGTGAGGTAATCTAACTTATATAAGATTACAATACCCCTTCTTTATCCGCGGGCCTAATCACCAACTTTTTCTGATTGCATAATCGATCCAATCCTAACTGGAGATATTTAGTCATCTTGGCCTGTTTGACTTTTAAAATGTCCAAATCTCTTAGGACCACATCTCTAAATACCTTGATTGATGAGGATAATCCACATGGAGGGTTAAAGAGGGAGGCATTGGCAAGACCAGAATGCCTAATATTGGTGGAGTTTATCCCTCTCAAGCTAATGGGGTTAGACAACATATACCTTTTGATGTTAAGTTTCCGTGTGTACTAGTGGATATCCATATATGTTTCAAATGTATTTAGGGCTTGGGGGGGTGCAAATTTAAAACCCTTATCTAAGAGGGAAATCTCAGCATCTGTAAGGGTAACTTTACTTAAAATAAAGATGCCATGTCCTTTCACTCCCTTTTTTCTTTTTGCTTCTTGACCTCTGCCTCCCTCTGACTTCTCTCTGTGTTCTATGGGTTTTTGTGCCTTTTGTTTCACCCTGGGAAAACCCCAATGTTGTGACTGGTAATGTTCATTCCATTGTGGATATTGTGGGGGGCGACTCATATTTCCTTCTCTGTGGGTATGATGGCTGATACCAAGGGGATTTGTCCGGCCTTCTACCCCTATTTGGAGTACGATATTCCATATACAGATCTTCCCCATATGGATAATAACCATTGTCACAATAACGGCCTCCATCCCCAAGAGACTGAAATCTGTTATACGTAGGAACAGTATATTGATCTTCTAAGTATGATTTTCTAGGTGGATCATGTCGATGGCAGTCATCCACATATGGACCACCATATGAATCACACTCATTTTGTTGTATATAATGGGAAGATTTTTTATTGTTTTTAGGTTTCCGATTGGAAGGTTTCATTGTGAAACCCTTTGTTGGATGACCTGGTGTTCTTGATCTGGACTGGGGTGACTTATAATGTCTTACAAGTGACCGATAGGACACCCTTCTAGTACTCATAGGATGTTGTTGGCTAGGTCCAGGTCTATGAGTGATATTACTTCTTCCCACTGTTTGGTCTGTAAAGACATGACCAGTAGGGGGGACGCATTTGGGTAGACAATAGGCTCTACTTCGCTGACTGGTATTTTGCTCTGCCAGTCAAAGACTGAACCATTCTTATAATCCCCCACATCCCTATTATATTTTTTCCTTTTTTTATTTTTCTGTTCTACTTCTTTTTCAAGTAATTTTTTGAGGTTACTAAAACGTTCCTTGTATTCCTCACTAGTAACATGAGCTGAAAGTTTGTCTTTAATCGACTTAATTTCGACATCTAAGCTTGTCAGTTTGTTGTTCTTCCTTTGTATTAAAAATTCTAAAAACTTGACTCCTGCTAAATTAAAATACTTGAACCAGTCCTCTAATTCTAACTGACCCCTTTGAGGGCTCACATCCCATCTTAAACTACGAGGGACCATAGAATCAGTGACATACTGTTCTAAAAATGCAATGTCCCACTGAGTGTGTATCTCTGATATCATAAGATTTTTGAGTTTCATAAAAAGACCTCCCAGATCACCCTCTGGTTCACCATTAGCTTCAATAACACCATCTTTGCTCACAACTCTCGAGGACAGACATGTGCAGGATGAAAAAATTCATTTAGTTTAGTTTAGTTTCGGTTCGTTATTTAACTAAATTCGTTTAGTTAAATTAGTTGCATTCATTACATTAGTTTTCGGGATTCATTTAGTTTCGTATTCGAATTTGAAAAAATTCGACTGCATTCGAAAAAAACTATCAAATTCGAAAAAAATTCTACCGAATTCGAAAAAAACTATCAAATTCGAAAAAATTCTACCGCATTCGAAAAAAAACTATCAAATTCAAAAAAATTGTACAGCATTAAAAAAAAACGATCAAATTCAAAAAAATTGTACCGCATTCGAAAAAAACTATCAAATTCGAAAAAATTCTAGCGCATTTGAAAAAAACGATCAAATTAGAAAAAATTCTACCGCATTCGAAAAAAACTATCAAATTCGAAAAAATTCTACCGCATTCGAAAAAAACCTATCAAATTCGAAAAAATTCTACCGCATTCGAAAAAAATTTGACCGAATTTGAAAAAGTAAACTATATATAACCATTTTGCGAAATTCGAATTTCATATAGGATGAAATCAAATTCCAATAGAAAAGATTCAAATAGATTAGAAAATAAGAATAGCATGCAAAAACAATAGAACAGAATAGAAAAAAAATATAATATATTCTATTCTAATCTTTTCTATTCAAATTCGAATTAATTCTGTACCAAATTCCAATTCCGGAAGATGTTTTATATATATTGTTCTAATGTTTTGTCTTTTCTAGTCTTTTCTATCAGAATTCGATTTCATTCTATTTCTATATAACCATTTTCTGAAATTCGAATTTCGTATAGAATGAATTTGCATTCAAATAGAAAAGATGAAAAAAAATTGAAAATAATAGAAAAGAATAGCATAGAAAAACCATAGACCAGCATAGAAAAAAATAATATAATAATATATATAAAACCATCTTCCGAAATTCGAATTTCGTATAAAATGAATTTGAATTTGAATAGAAAAGATTAGAATAGAGTAGGAAAGAATAGACAAGAAAAACAATAGAGCAGAATAGAATAAAACATAATATATATATATATATATATATATATATATATATATATATATATATATATATATATATATATATATTATATTTTATTCTATTCTGTTCTATTGTTTTTCTAGTCTATTTTCTATTATTTTTTATTCTAATCTTTTCTATTCCAATTCAAATTCATTCCCGAATTTCGTATAAAATGAATTCGAATAGAAAAGTTTAGAATAGAAAAGAATAGCATAGAAAAACAATGGAACAGAATAGAAAAAAAATATTATATATATATATATATATATATATAAAACCACACACAGCTTTCAATCTAGTGTCAGCAAACAGGTCCTCCCACCGACCTTGTATATATAAAAATAGATGTGTTCTGACTGATCTAAGGAAGGGTGCGAACAAATCAGCCTGAAACATAATCTTTGTGTATATATTATTCTATTGTTTTTCTAGTCTATTCTTTTCTATTCTTTACTTCTATTCTAATTCGATTTTTGAAATTAGAATTTCTGAAAATGGTTTTATATATATATATATATATATATATATATATATATATATATATATATATATATAATATTTGTATATATATATATATATATATATATATATATATATATATATATATATATATATATATATATATATATATATATATATATATATATATACATTATATATATATATATATATATATATATATATATATATATATATATATATATATATATATAGTTATAGATATATGACCATTTTCCAAAATTTAAATGTTGTAAGAATGATTTTGAATTTGAATAGAAAAGATTAGAATAGAATAGAAAATAATAAAAAAGAATAGAATAGAAAAACAATAGAACAGAATAGAATAAAATACAATATATGTTTTTCTAGTTTATTCTTTTCTATTATTTTCTATTCTAATCTTTTCTATTCAAATTCAAATTCATTCTATACGAAATTCGATTTTCAGAAGCCATGTTCCGAAATTCGAATTTCGTATAGAATGAATTCGAATTTGAATAGAAAAGACTATTAAAGAATAGAAAATAATAGAAAAGAAAAAAAGCATAGAAAAACAATAAAACAGAATAAAACAAATATATATGTATTCTATTGCTTTATGATTTTCTGTTCTATTCTATTGTATTTTTTAGCAAATCGATTTCTATTGTTTTCAAATTTGATTCAAATTTGTTTTTGAATTCGATTATGTTTTCAAATTCGATTCGAATATGTTTTCGACTTCGATTCTAATATGTTTTCGAATTCGAATATGTTTTCAAATTCCATTCGAATTTGTTTGCTTTTTTTCTGATTCGTTTAAATTCATCACTTTTGTAATTCATCCAAAAAATTCATCCAAATTTCGATTCGTAACGAAACGAAATGCACATGTCTACTCGAGGATTGATATTCAAAGACGTCCATTCTCTAGGGTTGTTTCCTTCCTTTGAATGGTAGGGATTGTAAATATATTAATTGTGAAATAGGAAATACTTATCAAAAATTGTGAATGTGAACGCTAAAAATTACAAATAGTGTTAAATTAGCTCATCAAAGAGCTATAAATTAAACCAACCCAGCAGCTGGCACAGTGATATCAAAGCAAACACATAAACATAAAAATAAGAAAAAGACCATGCTAGGAAAGTAGGAGAAAGAGCAGCAACAAAAAAACGTCTAAGATCTCGATGGTGCAAATATACATATATAAATTAAGTTGCGCTAAAAGTGCAAATAAAATTATGATTATTCCAATGAAAAATTATAAACTTAAATTGGAAAAACAAGACTCATAAATCCACAGGTCAGCATATGAGTGCACTGAATAAATGTGGCAAAACAATGAATGCTGTGTATAAATAAATACACATGAAAAGTCCATATACATCAAAGGTGCATAAATGAAACCAAAAAACAAATGTCCTTAGTGAGGCACAAATGCAGCGTGAGTAGATATGTGCAGGGATGGATATACTTTAACAGTAGGGGTCGCTACAGGTAAGGTTCAGAGGTTCCCGTCTCCACCTCCCCAGATCGCAGGTGATGGAGAGACCGATCACAACCTGGAGGCAAGACTCTGTATGTAGGAACCCTTACCAGAGTTGGTGGACCCCTTCCAGTGCAGGGTCATACAGTCAGACAGATTAGCCCTCTCTGGTGGACTGGTGGATCCTTTGGTGTCTCTGGTCTCTTGATGGCTTCGGATAGTAAGTGAAGGTAATTCACAGGAATGCGGAAATAAGCCCATCACGGTAATGCTCTTGCTCTGAAATAAAACACACTCGGGCACAAAGCCACGAATGGAAGAGCAAAAAGGAGGGGGACGCTGATCATGTCGTAAGTGAGTAAAACAAATATTAATATTAATATTAAACAGGCGGAAACCCGCAAAATGACATATACAGACAGATAATAAAATAGTCGGCTAGCTAAAAACGAAAGATAAAACACCCGTGTGCCGGGGTCACATGTGGCGTGATGGCATCAGCACAACGCACTGCTTGACATGTTTCGCAATACCTTGCATCTTCCTGGTGCACGGGCGATGTGCTGAACAATCACTTAAATAACGTACCACCACCAAGCCTCGTTCTGACTTGGGCGCCATATTAAATTCAAATAACAAATGAAACGCAGGGGGGAGCCAGACCTCGATCTGAAACTACTATGCACACCATTAATTGAAGCTATATTGTAGTGTAATTATCTATATTTGTAGCCTCAATTTAGTGTAGAGTAGGGATGAGCCGAACACCCCCCTGTTCGGTTCGCACCAGAACATGCGAACAGGAAAAAAGTTCGTTCGAACATGCGAACACCGTTAAAGTCTATGGGACACGAACATGAATAATCAAAAGTGCTAATTTTAAAGGCTTATATGCAAGTTATTGTCATAAAAAGTGTTTGGGGACCTGGGTCCTGCCCCAGGGGACATGGATCAATGCAAAAAAAAGTTTTAAAAACGGCCGTTTTTTCAGGAGCAGTGATTTTAATAATGCTTAAAGTCAAACAATAAAAGTGTAATATCCCTTTAAATTTTGTACCTGGGGGGTGTCTATAGTATGCCTGTAAAGGGGCGCATGTTTCCTGTGTTTAGAACAGTCTGACAGCAAAATGACATTTTGAAGGAAAAAACTCATTTAAAACTACCCGCGGCTATTGCATTGCCGACAATACACATAGAAGTTCATTGATAAAAACGGCATGGGAATTCCCCAAAGGGGAACCCCGAACCAAAATTAAAAAAAAAATATGACGTGGGAGTCCTCCTAAATTCCATACCAGGCCCTTCAGGTCTGGTATGGATATTAAGGGGAACCCCGGCCAAAATAAAAAAAAAAAAATGACGTGGGGTTCCCCCTAAATTCCATACCAGACCCTTCAGGTCTGGTATGGATTTTAAGGGGAACCCCGCGCCAAAAAAAAAAAAAAAAACGGCGTGGGGTCCCCCCAAAAATCCATACCAGACCCTTATCCGAGCACGCAACCTGGCAGGCCGCAGGAAAAGAGGGGGGGACGAGAGTGCGGCCCCCCCTCCCTCCTGAACCGTACCAGGCCACATGCCCTCAACATTGGGAGGGTGCTTTGGGGTAGCCCCCCAAAACACCTTGTCCCCATGTTGATGAGGACAAGGGCCTCATCCCCACAACCCTGGCCGGTGGTTGTGGGGGTCTGCGGGCGGGGGGCTTATCGGAATCTGGAAGCCCCCTTTAACAAGGTGACCCCCAGATCCCGGCCCCCCCCTGTGTGAAATGGTAAGGGGGTACATAAGTACCCCTACCATTTCACGAAAAAAGTGTCAAAAATGTTAAAAATGACAAGAGACAGTTTTTGACAATTCCTTTATTTAAATGCTTCTTCTTTCTTCTATCTTCCTTCATCTTCTGGTTCTTCTGGCTCTTCTGGTTCTTCCTCCGGCGTTCTCGTCCAGCATCTCCTCCGCTGCGTCTTCTATCTTCTTCTCCTCGGGCCGCTCCGCACCCATGGCATTGGGGGGAGGCTCCCGCTCTTCTCTTCTTCTTTTCTTCTCTTCTGTTCTTCTTCATTTTCTTCTCCGGGCCGCTCCGCAATCCATGCTGGCATGGAGGGAGGCTCCCGCTGTGTGACGGCGCTCCTCGTCTGACAGTTCTTAAATAACCGGGTGGGCGGGGCCACCCGGTGAACCCCGCCCCCCTCTGACGCACGGTGACTTGACGGGACTTCCCTGTGACGTCACGGGGAATGCCACAGGGAAGTCCCGTCAAGTCACCGTGCGTCAGAGGGGGGCGGGGTCACCGGGTGGCCCCGCCCCCCATTATTTAAGAACTGTCAGACGAGGAGCGCCGTCACACAGCGGGAGCCTCCCTCCATGCCAGCATGGATTGCGGAGCGGCCCGGAGAAGAAAATGAAGAAGAACAGAAGAGAAGAAAAGAAGAAGAGAAGAGCGGGAGCCTCCCCCCTATGCCATGGGTGCGGAGCGGCCCGAGGAGAAGAAGATAGAAGACGCAGCGGAGGAGATGCTAGACGAGAACGCCGGAGGAAGAACCAGAAGAGCCAGAAGAACCAGAAGATGAAGGAAGATAGAAGAAAGAAGAAGCATTTAAATAAAGGAATTGTCAAAAACTGTCTCTTGTCATTTTTAACATTTTTGACACTTTTTTCGTGAAATGGTAGGGGTACTTATGTACCCCCTTACCATTTCACACAGGGGGGGGCCGGGATCTGGGGGTCACCTTGTTAAAGGGGGCTTCCAGATTCCGATAAGCCCCCCGCCCGCAGACCCCCACAACCACCGGCCAGGGTTGTGGGGATGAGGCCCTTGTCCTCATCAACATGGGGACAAGGTGTTTTGGGGGGCTACCCCAAAGCACCCTCCCAATGTTGAGGGCATGTGGCCTGGTACGGTTCAGGAGGGAGGGGGGCCGCACTCTCGTCCCCCCCTCTTTTCCTGCGGCCTGCCAGGTTGCGTGCTCGGATAAGGGTCTGGTATGGATTTTTGGGGGGACCCCACGCCGTTTTTTTTTTTTTTTTTTGGCGCGGGGTTCCCCTTAAAATCCATACCAGACCTCAAGGGTCTGGTATGGAATTTAGGGGGAACCCCACGTCATTTTTTTTTTTTTAATTTTGGCCGGGGTTCCCCTTAATATCCATACCAGACCTGAAGGGCCTGGTATGGAATTTAGGGGGACTCCCACGTCATTTTTTTTTTTTAATTTTGGTTCGGGGTTCCCCTTTGGGGAATTCCCATGCCGTTTTTATCAATGAACTTCTATGTGTATTGTCGGCAATGCAATAGCCGCGGGTAGTTTTAAATGAGTTTTTTCCTTCAAAATGTCATTTTGCTGTCAGACTGTTCTAAACACAGGAAACATGCGCCCCTTTACAGACACACTATAGACACCCCCCAGGTACGAAATTTAAAGGGATATTACACTTTTATTGATTGACTTTAAGCATTATTAAAATCACTGCTCCTGAAAAAACAGCCGTTTTTAAAACTTTTTTTTGCATTGATCCATGTCCCCTGGGGCAGGACCCAGGTCCCCAAACACTTTTTATGACAATAACTTGCATATTAGCCTTTAAAATTAGCACTTTTGATTTCTCCCATAGACTTTTAAAGGGTGTTCCGCGGCATTCGAATTTGCCGCGAACACCCCAAATTGTTCGCTGTTCGGTGAACTTGCGAACAGCCAATGTTCGAGTCGAACATGAGTTCGACTCGAACTCGAAGCTCATCCCTAGTGTAGAGTAATTAAAAACTATGGGCTTAAAAAGGAAAACAAAAAACAGCCATAGAAATATAATGTTAAAGGAGGAAGCAATAATTTTTTTCTTTTTTTTTTTCTATAAATATACATTGGGGTCGTGCCCCCTCCTGTAAGTTACACAAAAATACAGTCAATAGAGTCTGTAATAAACAATTCATAATCATTCTAATAATACTCCCAGAGTTCAAGAAATGTCAATAAAGGCATTAATTTCTATATCTACATTTAAACCGGAAGTCCTGAGACATTTCATTTTGTATATCCAGTTCATTTCTAGCTTTGAAATGGGGGAAATGATTAATGCGCTACCCAAAAAAAGAACAAACAACAGCTGCTACAAACCATAAGACAAAAAGGTAACAAATATGACAATAAATTGTAGCGCTAAAACACACAAGAGTAAATAGTGAATAGAATTCAAAGTGCATATAGACGTAATGTCCCAAGTGAAAAAGGGGGAATGTATAGTCCAAATAGGACAACAGTCCGCAGTGAGATCAAAAAATCTATGTATCAATCCTGCCTGCTTCCCAATCTTCAGCTTGTATATCATCAACTTTAGCGAATAGATGGAATACGCTTACCAGAAAGGTTGGATTCTACTGCCGTGAGCATAGAATCAATGGAGCTTGATGCCACCCTGGGCAAAATGGTGAAGTGTTGGAGGCAAGGGTAGAGCCTCTACAAGGCCGGGACGTCCCCTCTATGTCCACCAAAGCAGGGCCAAAATGGATTCCAAAAGGCAAAGTGGTTCCGCGGTTCTCCAGGATATGTAAAAAAGGGAAGGAATGCTTCCATATAGTGTAATTCTGGGTGTTTTTATTCATAAAAGAACACAATACATGTAAAAAGTGATCACAGGATAAAAGCAGTGTATAGGGTCTATAAAAGCCGCCCTACGCGTTTCGGTCCAATGACCTTCAACAGGGGCATGTGGGACCCTCATAACACTGCCCAAATTTATAAACTACTGTATACCATCTAAAATGATCAAGACCAATAGGCTGTAAACAAACGAATAAAAATGAATCTCATTGGACCCAAAGAACATCACCTGTTAGGGTATAACACACCCCTTAAGGATATCCAATCTGTGAACTTGTGGCATAAAGTTTAATTTATCTTGTGAGCCAATGAAAATGTAAAGTTTCTCCATGTCCATATGAATGTTTATGGCTACGGAATGGGCGTCCGTGTGCAGAAAGCCCGGGAATTCAGCTGAAACGTGAGCGTGTGACGTCAGTGTTTGAGGCTGTGTGGTCCGTGCAGGAGGGTTGCCTAGCAACCAGGCACGCTATTAACTAAAAGCCCACGAAAACAGAAGGACAGAAGGCCCGCGGACACACCTTCTGTTTTCGCGGGCTTTTAGTTAATAGCATGCCTGGTTGCTAGGCAACCCTCCTGCACGGACCACACAGCCTCAAACACTGACGTCAGATGCTCACGTTTCAGCTGAATTCCCGGGCTTTCTGCACATGGATGCCCATTCTGTAGCTTATGTTATAAAGCCTTAGGGTCACCAAAAGTGATAACAGGATGTAAAAATGGCAATAACGTCCAAAACTGAATGTGCAGGTACGATGAACATAAATTTTGCAATGGTGATAAATTCCAAAACATATACTCGTGAGAGATTTCTGTATGTAATCCAACATGTGCTGACAAACATTTGTGCGAAACCGCCACCTAGGATGACTGGAGGCTTACTAGAAAGTTGGGACCCACCTAGCATACGCTATATGGGTCAAACAGGCTTGGATTGCTCACTGGCAATGAAGGTAGGGAACCAAGGGCTGGTGAATGGTGAAGTTGTAACGTTGCTATCCCAAAGAGGTCTTCTTTATATGGAAGCTCGGACACCAACGGACATTACCCACATGTAATGAAGAAGGGGCTCATAGCGTAATTCCGTAAACCATAAAAAATTTATTAAAAGGAAAAACACTTACATTTCAGAATAAAAAGCGCTTGCAAGTAAAATGGCGGCAGTGGAGTCCTCCCGACGCGTTTCGTCATACAAGACTTCATCTGGGGTACTTGCCCACTGCAGCCAGACTCCTTTATATAGGGACAAGGACCCCTCTGATGAGAATCCAGCTCCCAGGCTTGTTTGCATTGGCACTTCCGGGGTCATCCAAAATGGCGGACCCGAGTGCTTTCCAAGCCTCTCTTTCACATGATTCCATTCCCATAGGTCTAATGGTGTCATGTGCTTCAGGAGGAGACATGATGCTGAATGCCTTCCAAACCTCTCTTTCAAATAATTCCATTCCCATAGGTCTAATGGTGTCATGTGCTTCAGGAGGAGACATGATGCAGAGTCCATTCCCATAGGTCTAATGGTGTCATGTGCTTCAGGAGGAGACATGATGCTGAGTGCCTTCCAAGCCTCTCTTTCAAATGATTCCATTCCCATAGGTCTAATGGTGTCATGTGCTTCAGGAGGAGACATGATGCTGAGTGCCTTCCAAGCCTCTCTTTCAAATGATTCCATTCCCATAGGTCTAATGGTGTCATGTGCTTCAGGAGGAGACATGATGTAGAGTCCCGGCGTCCAGAACCTCCCACTTCCACTTGTTACTACCCCTTATGACCTCTTAGTGGGTGTATGGAGGGGGAGGCCGTGACTCTGCGTCACCACATCAGTGACATCCCCCCTAACGTATATTACGATAAAAAACCACGCTCGTGCATGCGCGCGGCGTAGTTCAGCGCGGTGACATCAATGAAGGGCGAGGCCGCAACTGTGCGTCTCAACCTCAATCACATCCCCCATAGTCTAATAGAGACCGCGCTCGCGCATGCGCGCGGCGTGGTCCAGCGCGGTGACTTCATCAAAAAACGACGCATGCGTACATCACCTCCGGTCTCTGTTCGATCACACCATGAAGTGACCTGCAGAGAGGGGAAAAGGGCCGGAAATGATGTTGTAATCCCCAGACCGGCCTTCAAAGTGTACGCAATGAGTGTGCATTAATGGGTGACCTAAACACGATCAGGACTTCATTCAAAGATGATAGATGAGTCCATGAAAACGAAAAAATGAAAAAAATATGAAGAAGATAAATTCTCAGCAGGAGAGAGAAGAGATGGACAATTAATTATTCCATCTCTTGACTCACTCTATGTCCCCATATAGCTCATATTGTATTACTTCAAAAAAGACAATACTTTAATAATAACTACCCAATTGTCAAAATAAAGTAAATATAATCATAATAATAATAAAATAATGTGTAACAGATGGAAAGGCACATGCATGTAAAAAGTATTAGACATAATATACACCCTAGGTATTAGTACTCCTAAACGGAAGTTGATGTTTCTTATCTCATGATAAATCTGTCAAGACTCGTTTATAAAGGCATTAACATCTACTTCCACGTTCATGCCTTGAGGAAAAAAGGTCTGTAGCTCATACGCCCAGAACATTTCAAGGCGAGAGACCCCTCTGATTTTGCCCCCCCCCTCCACGGCGGGACGTATTTGTCTATAATGACAAATTGTGAACCAGTGGGGTTACTATTATGATATTGCTTGTAATGTCTGGGTACCGTATGCTTAGAGTCCCTGCCTTTGATTAGAGCAATATGTTCCCCTACCCTTGTTGTAAACATTCTGGTGGTACGACCAATGTATTGTCTACGACAAGGGCATGTGATAAGATATACTATGTATTTGGTACTACACGTGCAAAAAGATTTCACTGTATATCTTTTCCCCGTGACTGTGGATGTGAATTCTGTGACTTTACGTCCTTCCAGGTTATTGTGCAAACATACCACACATTTTCTACACGGGTAAAAGCCTGTCATGTTATGGAAAAAAGAAGGCCGGGATGGTGGATTTATAACATTGGGGGCTATCTGACCCTGTAAAGATGGTGCTCCCCTAAATATAATCTTGGCCTCTTCTGGCAATGACCCGCCCAGAATGTTATCATGTCTCAAGACATCCCAGTGTTTTTTTACAATGCTTTTAATTTGTTTGTGCTGGGTTGAGAAAGATGTTATCATTGCCCATTTCAACTTTTCATCCGGTTCTTTTTTTGGCTTTACCTCGAGTAAAGTTTTCCTTTCAATATTCATGGCTCTCTGGATCTCAAAATCCAGGTTGGCGTTATCATACCCTTTGTCTATAAATTTTTGTTTAAGGACACCTGCTTGTGTGATAAATAATTCCGTGTCCGTGCAGTTCCTACGGAGCCTGAGAAATTGGCTGCGAGGAACAGCACTTAACCAGGATCTATGATGGCAACTGGTGGTGGGAATAAAACCATTACGGTCAGTGGGCTTAAAGTAGGTGTTAAATTTAAATTTTCTGTCTACTATTTCTATCTCCAAGTCCAGGAAATGTATCTTGGTCCTGCTGGCCTCATATGAAAGGGAGATGCACCTGTCATTAGAATTCAGACACTCGAAAAATTGTTCGAGTGTCTCAAAAGAGCCATTCCACAGGAGGAGGTCGTCTATGTACCTAGCCCACAGAACCAACGAAGTGGTCCCATGGGCATAGACGACATCCTCCTCCCACTTGGCCATAAACAAGTTCGCAAGGCTAGGTGGCTATGTCTGGTTGCGAAGTCCAACAATTCGATTATATAATCACATTGAAAAGTTGCAAGGGACTGTTCATGATGGAGAAAATGTTTGACTGCATCTATACCCTTCTCATGGGCTATACATGTGTACAAGGATGCCACGTCAGCAGTGGCCATAATGAATCCTTCCTGTATATTGACCTCCTCTAGGAGTCCAATAGTGGAACCGGTGTCTTTAAGGTAGGAGGGTGTACGTTTCACTAGCGGTTGAAGGTAAAAGTCAATGTACTTCCCAATTCTTGCCGTAATGGAATTGATACCACTGACAATAGGTCTACCGGGTGGACATGTAGGGTTTTTATGTATTTTGGGTAAATAGTATATGGTAGGGATCCTGGGAACTGTGGGGACCAGAAATGCCCTTTCTTTTTTATTCAAAATCTTTAAATCATAACCCTTGGTAATAAGCTGTTGAAGTTGTTTTTTGTATGCATTGGTGGGGTTATTGGGGAGTGTTTGATAAGTACCAGGTTCATTCAAAATTCTAAACATCTCCTCCTCATATTGGCCCTTATCCAGAACCACTATGCAAAAAATATACTATTTTTTGTGCGCATAATGATTCCAATCCCTCTTTCGACAATGGAGAGTTTCGAATACGCTTAACAGGCAGTTTGGATAAATCACTGAGAACGAGATCCCTGAACATTTTTACTGCCGGTGCGGTGGGTACAGGAGGGGAGAAAAGAGAAGGATTCGATAGTCCTGAATGTACCGTTCCAGATGTGACAGCCGGAAAATCTGTACGTACAGGGTTAGAAATCACGTACCTTTGAATGTTGATTTTTCGTATGTACTTATGCACATCGATAAATGTGTGAAATTTATCTAGTTTTTTCATTGGGGCGAATTTGAGGCCAAGTACAGATAATTCAGCTTTCGTTAGGATGTGAGAACTTAGATTAAAGACACCCTGGCCACTCAGGTTCTCTTTCTCTTTTCTCCTTTGTAATTTCCTCCCCCCTCTGCAGCCTCTCTTTGGTCTGGACCTCGTTTCCTTGCGCGTCGGTCCTCGTGAAAACCCTGATTGTTGTAATGATTAGTAGTATGTGTATATACAGGGTGATCCAAGTTCTCCCTCCTACGTTCAGGGCTGTACTCATCTCTCAAGGGTGTATAACGATTGTATGTGGGGACTGGAGAGGGGTAGCGATAATGTAAGTTATCCCTGTGATAAAAATCAGAGCGTGTCTCTTGTCTCCTTGCTGGAGACTGATAGGACTGATTGTTATAATTATAGTTTTGGGGGTGTGTATTGCTTCTAGGGTTGCCCCTACCCCGCATATTGCCCCTTTGGTTACCTCTCCCTCTCTGGGGGTTTCTAGGGGTCTGTGGATTGTCATAATATACCCTCTGTTGGGAAAGATGAGGAACGTCATCATGTCTATCTCTCCCTCTAATGCCCCGTACACACGGTCGGACTTTGTTCAGACATTCCGACAACAAAATCCTAGGATTTTTTCCGACGGATGTTGGCTCAAACTTGTTTTGTGTACACACGGTCGCACAAAGTTGTCGGAATTTCTGATCGCCAAGAACGCGGTGACGTACACCACGTACGACGAGACTAGAAAAGGCCGGTTTAGAACCAAGCGTGGCACCCTTTGGGCTCCTTTTGCTAATCTCGTGTTAGTAAAAGTTTGGTGAGAGACGATTCGAGCTTTTTCAGACTCGTGGCTTTCAGATCGTTTTCTGCCGTTCAGTTTGTGCTTGTGGGTTTGTATCTGCTCTTCAGTGCGTGCAGTCAGTTCGTATCGGAGTTTTCTGTGCGATCTTGCCCGCTCGTTGCTGTTTTTCAGGTCGCTCTTCACAGGCCTTGCTGTTCTTCAGTGCGTTCTGTTACTTCGTTCTGAGCAGCCGACCGTTTTCTAGCCATGTTTCGTATGCGTACTCCTCGTACAGTTCGTGCTGTGCGGGGGCTTGGTGTTGGGGTCCTGACCTTGACACAAGTCCAGTCCATGAACAGGGTGGGGAGGAGTTCATGGACCAAGGATTGGTTGCTTCAGCGTGACCAGTTCTCTCATATGCCTTTGCTCCGTGAGATCCGTGAGAATAATCCTGATGATTTCAGGAACTTTCTCAGGATGACGGACGCCGTGTTTCACCATTTGTTGGCTTCGCTGACCCCCTATATTAGCAGGCAGAATACCTGCATGAGGCAAGCCATCACTCCGGAGCAGAGGTTGGTTGCTACCTTGCGGTATTTGGCCACAGGGAGAAGTCTGCAGGACTTGAAGTTCTCGACAGGCATCTCCCCCAGGCTCTGGGCATCATTATCCCAGAGACCTGTTCTGCCATCATCCAGGTCCTGCAGAAGGAGTATTTGAAGGTAAGATTTTTATCCTTTTATATCACATTTTATTGTATTGAATGTTTGATAATATATTGTATTTCTTCCCTCATTCCCTAATTACCATGATTGTAATATGCTGTGAATGTCCCCTTTGTTCTCATGCATGCTGGATTTTTAGGTAATTATTATTTTATGTCCTTCATACATATTTGCCCTTCACTAACCTCCCCAGCATGGTCTTTCCTGGCCTATATTCACCTCATGTAGTCACTTAACAATGTATTTTATCAGCTCCATAGTAGTGCTTTACCCCAAACACCCCCTAAAATGTTTGGAAATGTTATTTTTGATTTAAATTCAGGCAGAGTGCCAGAGGCTTTTTTTGTGGTGTCCCCAAATTTTTTTTAACCCTCCCCCCCAACTGCTAAGTCAGCTGATCCCAATTCTCTATCCTTAATCATCTATCTGCTGACTTTGCCAAACCCATACACACTATACCCATCTCTTTACTGGTCAGATTTATGGATGAATTCCCCAAAGCATGTAGTGCAAGGGCCTGCCTGTATACTTTCCAATGGTACTGTTTAAAGTTTTTGTATCGTATTATTATCTTGATAGGTAATAGCAGAATGTTCAAATGTCCTCAAATGTGTACAGTGTGTATTTATATCTTTGTATTATGACACTTCTTACCTGTCCAGTGGTCTGCCAATAGTGTAACTAAGGAGGGGCTGTTCCAAGTAATACCCTGTATTTAGGCATTCATCTCTCAATGAAGTGAAGAGGGTTACCTGTCCAAGAGTCCCCCCCCTATAATGTTAGAAATGGCCCATGAGAGGGGGGAGGGGGAATATGATAGGTGTACCTTATACTTTGTTGTTGTTAAATTCCCCTTAGTAAATGCTATCTGGAGGTTGCCCCATAATGTTTGTGTCTAATCTGCTTGCCATGTTTCTGTGAAAAAATAGTAATGTTTATTTTTTTTTCCTCAACAGTTTCCTTCAACGCCACAGGAATGGCAGACTGTGGCCTCCCACTTTGCCCAGCGGTGGGACTTTCCTAACTGCGGAGGGGCAATTGATGGGAAACACGTCCACATCGTCCCACCACCCAACTCGGGGTTGTACTATTATAATTACAAGGGGTTTAATAGTATAGTGATGTTGGCGGTGGTGTCGGCTAATTACGAGTTCTTGTATGTGGACGTGGGGAAGAATGGCCAGATGTCCGATGGTGGAGTGATCGCCCAGATGGAGTTCTACAGGCGTCTCCAGAATGGCAGCTTGGACTTGCCACCTCCAGAGGACAATGTTGAAGGTCTCCCATTTGTGTTTGTTGCTGATGAAGCATTTGCGCTGGGGGACCACCTGATGCGGCCATTCCCGATGAGGACCCTCACCCCGGAACAGAGGGTTTTTAATTACCGGCTGGCCAGAGCCGAAGAGTGGTGGAGAACACATTTGGAATCCTGGCCAGCCGGTTCCGATTATTTCTGACACCCATCCATATGGCGGAGTATAAACTGAACCATATAATACTTGCCTGCTGTGTTCTCCATAATTTTTTAAGAAAACATTCAGCCAACTATGCTGGCTCAGTTGGGCCTGAGGCCGGAATCCCTAATCCATCAACACTGACGGCGCTTGAAAGTGGCCGTCCTGGCTTGCCCTCCCTGAATGCCCGTGATGTCCGGTTACGATACCTGGAGTTCTTTGTGGGTAGGGGGGCTATCAATATGCCAGACAATCTGTGACACCTTTTTCAAATAAAAAACAACCAAAAGAAATTCTTTGTGGACATTTACTGCTTGTGTTTGTTTTAGCTGACCCTGACAGAAATGTATTGAGTGCAGAAAATGTCGTGATTGGGTAACCTTATAAAAAACAGTGTTGGCTGGTACTTCCTAAATGCAAAAACACATTTCACTACAAGTGCACTTGCAACTGCACTGAACCTGCACTTGTAGTGCAAAGAGGATTTGCCCTTAGGAAATAACCCCCATTTTTGCATAAAACAGCAATTACATCACCCCAAAAGTGTTGTAGTGTTGAGACAATAATCCACACATTCTTGAGTAAGGCACTTTTTTATACCTGCACAATCACATGTGCATTTCCCAAAGGTTTTTAAAACAAACCAACATGTTTGTTGTATAACAATGTTTGCAGTAGCATTATCAAAAATCGAAATATCCATTTCAGATAAAACAGGCCTGTGTAAAACCAACAAGAAAGCCAAAAAACTTGAACTTACAAAGTTCACATATGGTAAAACCTGAAGGCTATATCAGACATGAGTATTTATGAACTGTGTTTGATATAGCGTTCAGATGGGGGGAAATCACCCCTGGAAAAGCCAAATTTGGAAGATGCACACCAATTTACGAATGTCAACATGTGCTATCTGCCATCAGGGGGGATCAAGGGACGTGTTTTGGGGGAGCAAGCCCTTCCTCAACGCTACTTTATAATTGAGGAAGGGGTTGCACCCCCAAAACGCGTCCATTGATCTCCCGTGATGGCAGATAGCACATGTTGGCACACTGTGTGCATCCTCCAAATTTGGCTTTTCTAAACATTGAAAAAATTTTGGTACGATAAAACAGGTGATTTTGTGGGGTTTAAATTCGCCCCAAAACATCAATGATGTTATTATTTTTTTTAATAACATCACTGATTTGTTGCTGGATGTTTTGCAATTGGAGATTACACCCCATGATCTCCCCGATCAGTATCTGGGCACTTTCAGATGTAAAGCGTTCTGGATCACGATCACCTAAAAAGAGATAAAGAACAAAAAAAAAGGTCTCAAAAATCTGCCACCATCCATCTCTTTTACCTGAGCCTGTGGTCGCAGACACTCACCTGTTGTGGTGCCAATCTCCACCACGTCTTCTTCTTCCTCCTGCTCTTCTTCTTGTGTTGGTATTTCCCCTTCTTCCAGAGGGGGGGGGTCTCTGGTCTCCTGGGATGAGGGGTGTCCGAGTCTTTTCTCCCCTATGTAAAACAAAAATGGTATAATTAGCACACAGATATTTGATGGCAGAACTAGAAATAGGAAACATTGCTCGGAAGTGGGGTACAATTGTCTATTTTAGCAGAGTTCCAAGATGTAAATTTTTATTGCCCTTTGTCAAGCTGCAATACTTTACCTGTTTGGTACAAGCTTCACAGATGTAGCCCCCCTATAGTATACACTGGAGCACCTGTGTGCCCCCCCTAATAAAAATGGTGTTCTTGTGTCCCACACTAGTGCTCCAGTGTCCAGATGTGAAAACAGCTGCTCAGTGTCCTCTCCTTACACACAATCTAGTTTGCATTTCATTCTAGTAACAAACCCATCTACACAAACAAATATTTGGCATCCAAGTAGGCCCCCAAAAATGTGTGAAAATGCATATGGCCTAAACAATGGTGTTCTAGAGGCCGAAAGAAAAATGTTTGATACGAACGAATAATGTGCCCATGAACATTAAAGTTGACCTTTTTAAACATTACAACTAATAAAAGCATATGGAGCAGAACGAACGTAATAAAGACAGAAAGAATAGGAACACAGCACAACTACTTACTTTTTTGCAGCACTCTCCGGATCTTTCGGTACTGCTCTGGCTCTCTCAACTTCAGGTCCGACCACCACTTCCAGAGCTGATATTTAGACCTTCGTACCCCGAAATTCCGCTCTAGACTCCTGACCACTTTCGCCATGATCTTGGCCTTTCGGATGTTCGGGTTGGGGTAAGGCCCATATTTTCCGTCATAGTCGGACTTCCTCATGATGTCGACCATCTCCAACATCTCCCCAAACGACATATTTGTGGCCTTAAAACGTCTCCTTCTGGATCGGGACGTGCCTGGATCCGCCCTTTCCTCCTCCTCCTCCTCGTTGCTACAATTAGCCCGCACCTGCTGTATGTCCGCCATCATGCTCTTCCCCCACTGCGCCGAACGAAAAGGGGTGGGGAATACACTAGAAAGAACGTCAGGGTCGGGCGGAGTTACACGCATGCGCAGTGTGTATAAAGCGTAACACGCGTGCGTATTACGTTTGATCTGTGAGCGGAGGAAGGAGCATTGGACGCGCCGATCGTAAGAACGAAGGTAAGAGACAAACTTGTGCCTATACTGCTTCTAGATTGAGGCCTATATTGTAACAAGATTAGGAGAGTTTTGTGTGACATTAGGCTTTGTCTTGTGTTGTGTCTTGCAGTGAACATGGATATCTTAATGAAAGATAATGACTTCATTTCAGTATTCATAGAGATGCTAAGGGAGCTGCCCTGTCTGTGGGAGATTAAACACCCCCATTACAAGAACCAAGCAAAGAGGAGGGCAGCACTGGAGCAATTGTGTGAAATTGTAAAGCAGGTGATCCCCACGGCAGACATCACTTATTTAAAGATTTTCATTGGTGGCCTGAGGAGCACATATCTGAGGGAGCGCAATAAAGTCCTTGATTCGCAGAGATCCGGAGCAGCAGGTGACATCTATGTCCCCAGGATGTTGTACTACGACAGGCTGCACTTTCTGGCAGGCCAGACTGAACCCAGGTCATCCCTCTCCAGTCTTCCTTCCACGCTTCCTTCTCCCCCAGCTGAGGCTTCTGACGCCCAACCTGGGCCTTCCAGGCCACATGTGGAGGAGCCCAGATTGAGCCAGGTATAGCATTCCTCTAAATATTTCTGCTTGTCCAATCAATGATGTGAACTATATGTTAGTTGGGAGTACTAATTAAGGATTGTGATTGATGATGCAAAAACTAAAACTATGTCCCTTTTTCATACACAGGGAAGTCTCAGCCAGGAGGTGGCCGGGCCGAGCCGGCTGGCTGATATCAAGGTCCCTCCACCCCCCCTGAAAACAGAAAGTGGCAGTAGGAGGAGTGCCCTAGAGGAGGCTGCTATAGCATTCTTTTGGAGGGCTACAGAGGTCCTGGGAGCACCACACACCAGGCAGGAGAACATTGCTGCATTCATAGCCAATAAAATGCAGAGGATGGAGGAGGGCCAAAAAGCCATGTGTGAGGCCCTCATATCGGAGGCTCTGGAGAAAGGTATGAGGGGCCAAATTACACCTCACACACAGCTTTGGGATGGTCCTCCTCCTCCTCCTGCAGGTCCTACTCCTCCTCCAGGTCCTACTCCTCCTCCTGCCACATCTCCAACTGCACAGCCACAGCCGGGAATGAAGCGTGAAAGGAAGACCAGACAGTGAGGATCCTGGATCCAGTCTGTTGGGCAAAAAAATGCAGCCTCTTGTGGTACCACAGCCTGCGGACACACATGTCATCTGCTGCTATCCAAGTCTCTGTGAATCCCGGACCAGACTGCCCTCCCTTACATATGGACTCCTCAGGCCACCAATTTTGATGTTGAATAATTGATGTCTGCCGTGGGGGTCCCAGGCTTCGCTAATTTCTCTTGTTGATCCAGTGTTGCCTTCCTCTTTGTTTGGTTCTGATCCCTTAATAAAGGATTTTTGTTTTGAATTATACTCTCCTATGTGTTTTACTTCAAAAAGGACAGTTTGTTTGTGAGGATTCAGGTACATTTCAAATATACAATGTGAAATGAACAAGGGACACCAACAACAAACAATCTCCTTGAGATTAAATAATAAAAGATATCAATGGTGTTGGGGTAACTTGACACACAAAACACACCCAAAAATATTCTGGAGTAAAAATAAAAATAACATTGAACAAAGATCAGCCTTGGAAAAAATCCAAACATTAAAGAAAAAAAAAGGCTTAAAATCCAAAATAAAAAAAAATTAAAAAATATCAAACTGTCAGATGTGACAACTAATAACAATATATTCAGGGAATCCCACTAAAAAAACACAAATAAAAGTTTGTGAGAAGTGTGTGTGAATACGAGCAGCAAAACTACTTAATTCTTGTCACATTATAAAGAAGAAGAGAGTGCGCTGTATTAAACCATTTTTAACATTGCAGCGTGACGAAAGTGCTGTATCCATTGCGAACGCTAAGTTTACCAGAACGAGCTGTCCCGTGTTGGAATTTCTTCTGAGCATGCGTGGCACTTTGTGCGTCAGAACAGGCCACACACGGTCGGAATTGACACGATCGGATTTTGTTGCCGGAAAATTTTATCTCCTGCTGTCCAACTTTGTGTGTCGGAAAATCCGATGGAAAATGTCCGATGGCGCCCACACACGGTGGGAATTTCCGACAACACGCTCCGATCGGACATTGTCCATCGGAAAATCCGACCGTGTGTACGGGGCATGAGGGTATTGCGGCCACGAGGGGCGCTTGTTTTAGGGTTGGGTTGTGATATAGTGGTTATCACTGATGAGGCACCTATTGGTATGTTACCATTTGATGGGGCACCCATTGGTATGTTACCTTCGGCTGTAGTTGTAATGCCCTCCATAGGTGAACTGGTACTCAGAAGTTTTTGCCACCCAAATACAGCGTTTGCTCTATAATCACCCACATCCCTGGAGTATTTCCTCTGCTTTTTATGTTTTTGGTCCCGATCTTCCTTCTCCAGATGGCTCTGGAGATTGGAGGACAGGGTATTATACTCCATAGTGTTCTTATGGGCAGACAGTTTATCCTTTAACTCTTTGATTTCTCTATCAAGACCGAGAAGTTTATTGTTTTTCTTGGAAATAAGTACATTTAAAAAACTGATACCTGTGTCATTAAAATAATTAAACCACGACTCCAGGTCTGTTTCTCCCTGTTGTGGTTGTACTTCCCAGCGGAGTCTTCTGGGAACCATTTTCTCTATGATGTATTGTTGTAGGAAGGCTAGATCCCACCGTAAATGAAGTTCGGTGGTCATAACATTCTTTAATCTAAGAAATAACCCCCCAATTTCAGTATCACTCCCTGAGGCAACGAACACTCCTTCAGTATTAACTCTATGGGAGGCACGATAATCAAATATATCCATAATTAGGATTTTGTGAGCAGCAGCAATAGTGTAACTTCTAAACAATGTGCATAAAAAACCTATAAACCATGCGCTTACTCCAAAAAAGTCATAGATGTAAGCAGCTAACACAACAAATAGAAAATTTGTAATAAATCATATGTAACCCAGTGTTTAAATGTAGCTATAGAAATGAATGCCTTTATTGACAATTCTTGAACTCTGGGAGTATTATTAGAATGATTAAAAAAAAATTATTGCTTCCTCCTTTAACATTATTTTTCTATGGCCGTTTTTGTTTTCCTTTTTAAGCCCATAGTTTTTAATTATTCTACGCTAAATTGAGGCTACAGATATATATAATCACACTACAATATAGCTTCAATTAATGGTGTGCATACATGAATTCAAAAATGTGACTATTATCATGTGACCGTTAGTAGTTTCAGATCGAGGTCTGGCTCTCCCCTGCGTTTCATTTGTTATTTGAGTTTAATATGGCACTCAAGTCAGAACGAGGCTTGGTTGTGGCCGTACGTTATTTAAGTGATGGTTCAGCACATTGCCCGTGCCCCAGGAAGATGCAAGGTATTGCGAAACATGTAGGGCGGTGCTTTGTACTGACGCCATCACGCCACATGTGACCCCGGCACGCGGGTGTTTTGTCTTTCGTTTTTCGCTATTGTCTTTTCGCTAATTTATCATCTGTCTGTATATGTCATTTTGCGGGTTTCCGCCTGTTTAATATTAATAAATCGCTCTTGTTTTACCCACTTATTACATGATCAGCGTCCCCCTCCTTTTTGCTCTTCCACTCGTGGCTTTGTGCCCTAGTGTGTTTTATTTCAGAGCAAGAGCATTACCGTGACGGGCTTATTTCCGCATTCCTGTGAATTATCTTCACTTACTATCCAAAGCCATCAAGAGACCGGAGACACCAGAGGATCCACCAGAGGATCCACCAGTCCCCCACAGAGGGCTAATCTGTCTGACTGTATGACCCTGCGCTGGAGGGGGTCCACCAACTCTGGTAAGGGTTCCTACATACAGAGTCTTGCCTCCAGGTTGTGATCGGTCTCTCCATCACCTGCGATCTGGTGGAGATGGGGACCTCTGAACCTTACCTGTAGAGACCCCTACTGTTAAAGTATATCCATCCCTGCACATATCTACTCACGCTGCATTTGTGCCTTCGATTTCATTTATGCATCTTTGATGTATATGGACTTTTCATGTGTATTTATTTATACGCAGCATTCATTGTTTTGTCACATTTATTCAGTGCACTCATATGCTGACCTGTGGATTTATGAGTCTTGTTTTTCCAATTTAAGTTTATGATTTTTCATTGGAATAATCATAATTTTATTTGCACTTTTAGCACAACTTAATTTATATATGCATATTTGCACCATCGAGATATTAGAAGTTTTTTTGTTGCTGCTCTTTCTCTTACTTTCCTAGCGCGGTATTTTTCTTATTTTTATGTTACAGCATTGCATGACCATGCAATTACCAGTTAAACCAGCGCAGTGTCAAATTGTAAAAAGTGCTCTGGTCATTAAGGTGGCAAATCCTTAAGGTTAAGGTGCGAAGAATGGGACATTTAACTATTTGAGGCCTGCTCATAATTTTCTGCAGATGGACAGCTAGTACAGGCGCAGCAACGTACTGATACATCACTGCCTGCCTCCATGTCTAGGGTGCGCTCCCCATCATTCCCCCCGCTGACACCCGCTGTGAGTGTACCAAGTGGGAGTTTGTCAGCAGGTGCTGGCCAATAATTCATGTCCAATCACTGCCCAGAGCCCTGTGTTGACAATCAACAAAGGGCTCTATACAGAGGGAACAATCTCTCTGTTTCTCAGCGATAAGAAACAAAGAGATCTTTAGTAAAAAATCAGCACACATTACACAAATTAATACTTGTTAGGCACACATTTAACCCCCTTGATTACTCGAGATGTTAACCCCTTCCCAGTCAGTGTCATTAGTACAGTGACAGTGTATAGTATTATCACTGATCACTGTATAAGTGTCACTGGTGATGTCAGTGGCAGTTAGTCAGGTCCCACCCAGTTAGTTAGTAAGTTAGTGTCAGATCGCCCACTACCCTATCACAGTTACACTATAAGTCAGTGATCACCGCCATTACAGTATAGTGTCTATAGCTTTGTAAATTCCAGTATGTAGACCATAGTTTGTAGAGGCTATAACTTTTGCCCACACTAATTTATTGGGATTTTTTTTTACCAAAGACATGTAGCAGAATAAATTTTAACCTAAATTTATGAAGGAATTAGATTTTTCGTTTTTTTTTTTAATTGGATATGGTTTATAGCAGAAAGTTAAAATATTGGGTTTTTTCTTCAAAATATTTGGTCTTTATTTGTTTAATAAAAAACATAATGGTGATCAAATACCAAAAAAAAAAACCTCTATTTGTGTGAAAAATAATTATATAAATTTTGTTTGGGCACAGCATTGCATGACTGCACAATGATCAGTTAAAGCAGAGAAATGCTAAATAGCAAAAAATGGCCTGGTCATGAAGGGGGTAAAACCTCCCAGAGCTGAGGTGGTTAAAAGTAGCAGTATGGCCATATCTTGTCTATACTCCTGCTTTAAAAAAAAGGAAAAAAAAAGCACATTTATAAACCCTAATAACACTGCTGGTGTTAGGGGTGTACTATAGTACGCCCAAGAGTAAAAAGCTTCATAGCACTACCTGGTGCCCTTTCCAGATGCTTGTCAGCGTGGACCCACACACAATAACACAGAGCTCATGGCTCTCTGTTATAACTTGTGGATCCACTATTTGCTTTCTTTGGTGGGTTTGCATTAAATCATGTCCTCTGTCAGACTCCAGCAGAGGAAAGCTGTATTATAAGACCTGCACTTCCAGCTATGTTTAAAAGTTAACCACTTAAGGACCGACCCTCCATTTTTTTAAATAGAAAATTACTTAGAATCCCCAAACATTATACATTTTTTTTCTAACACCCTAGAGAATAAAATGGCGGTCGTTGCAATAATTTCTGTCACACCATATCTTACCAACGCACTTTTTTGGGAAAAAATATACTTTTTTGAATTAAAAAATAAGACAACAGTAAAGTTATATTGTGAAAGATAATGTTACGCCAAGTAAATTGATACCCAACATGTCACGCTTCAAAATTGCCCCCGCTCGTGGAATGGTAACAAACTTTTACCCTTAAAAATCTCCATAGGCGACGTTTTAAAAAATTCTACAGGTTGCATGATTTGAGTTACAGAGGAGGTCTAGGGCTAGAATTATTGCTCTTGCTCTAACGATTGTGGCGATACCTCACATGTGTGGTTTAAACACCATTCTCTTATGCGGGCGCTGCTCACAAATGCGTTTGCTTCTGCACGCAAGCTCGGCGGGACAGGGCGCGTTTACATTTTTTTTTTCTTATTTATATACCTTCAATTTTTTATTTTTACACTGTGCTTTTAAAAAAAAATGTGTCACTTTTACTCCTAGTACAAGGAATGTAAACATCCCTTGTAATAGAAAAAATGCATGACAGGGCCTCTTAAATGTGAGATCTGGGGTCAAAAAGACCTCAGATCTCATATTTACACTGAAACGCAAAAAAAAAAAAAAAAAAATTGTCATTTAAAAAATTAAAAAAAAAATATGACCCTTCAAGAGCTATGGACGGAAGTGACGTTTTGATGTCGCTTTCGCCCTGCAGTAGTATGGAGATGGGTGGGGGCCATCTTCCCCTCACTTATCTCCATACCCAGCATGAGAAAAGGATCCGATCGCCTCCGCCGACGGCTCTGGTAAGCGACAGAGGGCACCGGATCGCGGCGATAAAAGTGATCAGAGACCATCATTATCGGAAACTGGACCACCAGCTGAAGAAGAGGATACCAGGGTTATGGCAGCTAGCTGCTGCCATAACAACGATATTCTCTTCAAAGTTAGGATATATATCGGCGTGCGGCAGTCCGGAAGTGGTTAAAAAGTAACTCTATTTTTATTGAACAAAACATTCCCCTCTGGGTGTTCTATGTAGGATTTTAGCATTGCAGATTCCTACCTTATGTTATTCTGAAGAAATAACCCCATGGGGGCCCCAGCCAAAGAGGAGGGGCCTGGAGCACCAGCAGGGGACCCCAGAAAAGGAGCATTGGGGCTATTTGGTACAAAAGCATTCCACAGAGCAGGTAGGATTGACATGTTTGTTATTTTAGGAAAACAAACCTGCAGGGCTCCAATGAGGAAAATGGCAAGGTCTGCATTCCTTTAGCCGTTATTTTTGTTTTGGAGTTTCCATAGTTGCCAACATTGTAAAAAAAATGTGGTACACTTTTGTGGCTGTAGGCGGAGCCGTACAATAATTAGGGGGTGGGACATTCGTTTGTAGGCGTGGCTTAGGAAAAATACACAAGTGTGGCGCGCAAAGCGCGTCACGGTGAAAAATGGACGTGGTTTACGCGACATAGTGGGTGTGGCTTAAATGGGCGTGGCTCAAGAGGGTGTGGTTAGAGTCTGAGATGAATGATGGAGATGGATAGGGGGAGAAGGGGGAAAGGGGGAGAGGGGGAGAGGGGGAAAGGGGGAGAGGGGAGAGGGAAATGACCGGACAACAGCCCCAGATCCTACACAATAAAAATATGTGTTTTCTAGAAAGTTTAACAATCAGCAGATAAAGATACTCCAAACACCTGGTGTTAGCACTTCAATCATCCCGGCACCATGGTTGTTATGGTGTCAGGATGATTGAAGTGCATTATTTCTATTATTACATTGTAATATAAAATGAAATCATTCAACTCACCATAATGCAGAATCAATGGGGTCCCTGAGCGTGTCACTAGCCACGTTGCCTGCCACCAGCCGTCCGTCCTTGCGTCAGATGTCCCAGCAGAGTCTGTCCTTGCATCAGGTGCCCCCAGAGGAGCCCCCCTTACATCAGATGTCCCTGGAGGAGCCCCCCTCACACCAGGAGTCCCCAGTGGAGCCCCCCTCACATCAGGAGTCCCCGGCGGAGCTCCCCCTCACATCAGGAGTCCCCATCGGAACACCCCTCACATCAGGAGTCCCTGGCGGAGCCCCCCTCACATCAGGAGTCCCCGGCGGAGCTCCCCCTCACATCAGGAGTCCCCGGCGGAGCCCCCCTCACATCAGGAGTCCCCGGCGAGCCCCCTCACATCAGGAGTCCCCGACGGAGCCCCCCTCACATCAGGAGTCCCCGGCGTAGCCCCCCTCACATTAGGTGCCCCGGCGGAGCTCCCCCCACATCAGGTGCCCCCAGCGGAGCCCCCCCCACATCAGGTGCCCCCAGCAGAGCCCCCCCTCACATCAGGTGTCCCCGGTAGAGCCCCCCTCACATCAGGAGTCCCTAGCGGAGCCCCCCTCACATCAGGTATCCCCAGTGGAGCCCCCCTCACATCAGGTGTCCCCAGTGGAGCCCCCCTCACATTAGGTGTCCCCAGTGGAGCCCCCTTACATCAGATTTCCAGAACGGTTCACCCCCCCACCTCGGAGGTGTCCGCCGGCCGCATGGCTAGAACCCCCGCCCCTTTTCATAACAGACTGGCAGCGGGGCGGTGCGAGGCGGAGTGGGGCGGAGGGTGGGTGGTGACGCAGGACTGGCAGCAGGGTGGGGGTTAGGCGGGGTGTGGCGGAGCGGGGCGGAGGGTGGGCGGTGACGCAGGACTGGCAGCGG
Source organism: Aquarana catesbeiana (assembly GCF_042186555.1). Lineage (NCBI taxonomy): Eukaryota > Metazoa > Chordata > Amphibia > Anura > Ranidae > Aquarana > Aquarana catesbeiana. The sequence continues at coordinate 175,472,879 of NC_133331.1, read as the reverse complement.
GGCGGGAGGTAGGCGGGGCGAGGCGGAGCGGGGCGGAGGGTGGGCAGCGACGCAAGAGCTCCGTCTAGCCCCCCCGAGCCGTCTTCCTGATCTTCGTTAAAATGCCGGCCGGCAGAGACATTGTCTCCGCCGGCCGCGGACCTCTAGCGGCGGTGGCGGCGGCGAAAATCGCGAAGAACCGGATTTCTCAGGACATTTACCGGGACACCACAAATTCGGGAATGGCGTCTAAGTCCCGGGAATGTCCCGGGAAATCCGGAACAGTTGGCAACTATAGAGTATCTTACCAAAAATGCAATTTTTGTTGCAGGTAATGTTTAAAATCTAATTTATATTTTAGTGCAGACTTCTGGGAAAATCAGTAAGTCAATCACTCAAGCAGGAAATTACATTTTCTGAGTGCGCTCTGAACACTATCTATGTACAGAACGGCTCCAGGCAGCCATATTGCTGCGGTAAGTGTGTTTCTTATGGGGTACTGTTTTCCAAGAAGCACAGAACAATTTGAAGGAGCACATTGTCACTCTATTCGACTTTTTTTTTTTTTTTTAATATACACCAGGGTTTAAGGACGGTATATGCATATTTCTGAACCCAGTTTCACAGCAACAATATACACCAGTTATATATGTTGGATTTTTTTGCACAGAAATTTTACTTTGAATTGCAGGTTTTGCACAGGATTGTGTTTATTTTATTTTGTTTTCATTTGAACTTAACAATATGTATTATGTATAAGCGGTTAGGAGGTTTACACAGTAGGATTTTTTTGGGATTTTTGTGAATAAACAAATATTTATTTTCTGCATTTTTGTCACTTTTTGTCACACTAAATGCACCTGTGACACACACCCCTTAAGTATTTAGAGGTTGCAGGTCACCTCTTAATAGGAGCAGTGTCATACCTATCTCCTCTTTTTCACATTTCTTCTAGATTCAGCTTAGGGTGAATTTATTGATAGAGGCTGCAGCTCCTCATTTTTCATTTTCACCATAAGCGCGGGGGTCTAATAATTTTTTCAGGTTTTTTATATTATTTAAATTTGTTTTTTATTTATTATTGTTTTTAGGTGAACTTGGCTGTTAAAGGAACTGTTTATTTTGAATGTTGCCCTTTAGGCCACATTAAAAGGCCCACACCCTGCTGAACAGTATTTAAAAAAAAATAAAATAATTTGTATCGTATAGTCCCCCATGGCATTGCCCACCTTCCTATGCCTTTTTTTTAACAAAACCTTGCAGTTATCCATAAATAAGGCCATAAAAATTGTTTTGGCTCCCTTAGACTTCAATAGAGTTCATGTGCTATGTTAGAGGTGTGAAGATTTCCCACATGGTTTTGCAAACAGTAAGTACAGGACACCACATTTTGCTTGGCTTGCTCATCCCTAGTGGTCAGGGTAAGGGCTGCATTACATTGGTGATCAGTGTAAATGCTCATGTTACATTGGTGATTAGTCTAGATTTTCCCTTTACTGTATATTGATAGTCAGTGTAGAAGTTCCCTTTACATTTTTTGCCAGTGTAAAATCATCCTTACATTGTTGGTTTGGTCAGTATAAAATCCCACTTACACTTTCGGTCAGTGCAGAATCCCATTTACATTTTTGGTCAGTGCAGAATCCCCTTTATATTTTCGGTCAGTGCAGAATCCCCTTTACATTTTTGGTCAGTGTAGAATCCCCTTTAAATTTTTGGTCAGTGTAGAATCCTCATTACATTTTTGGTCAGTGTAGAATCTCTCCTTACATTGGTAGTCAGCGTAGTATCCGCCCTTACATTTTTGGAAGAATTGCCATAGAATTGCCATACCTTTTACATGGGTGATCATTGTGGAATTCCCCCTTCCATTTTGGTCAGTTTGGAATAGCTATTAACAATGGTGGTCATTGTAAAATCCCCCCTTACATTTGTGCTTAGTGTAGAATTACCCTTACATTGGTGATCAGTTTAAACCTCACATAAACCTTTGTTACAATATCATTGCATTTTTTTTTTATCAAACACCTAAAACAATTTATTGTATTAAAGGATAGAAAATTAAAAGTTGTTGCTTACTGCAGTACTTTGTAACAGACTCAGAAGATCTGAATTGGTTTTAATCGTAACAACCAAAGCAGTGACAAAAATGTTTTGATTTAACATTTGTTTGGGTGGAAATGGCTTGTTATCTCAACCGGCCAGATCTGAGAGACAGACAAATTTAAGCCAGTTTATAATGTTTTATTCCTAAAACAATTCACAGTCAGGGACAGGATATTTCTGGGCCTGACCTATGAAACACATGCAATGTTTGTTTGACAGTTTAATTCTTTATCACTCCAAGCAGGGAGCTAAACCAGGCCTGGAGGGCTCAGGTGGTGGCAGGAGGTGGACACGGAGGTGCTGACAGTCTGCAGGAAACACTCTAATTAACATGTATTAAGTCAAATCTGATTGCATTAGACGTGTATACGAGGGTGTTTGGACCAAACGTGAAGTACAGCCTGTGCTAAAAAGGAAAGCTGGATTTAAAAATAGAAATTAGATGTATATGCCTTATTTTTCCTAATTTTTCTAATTTCTGCTGCAGAATATAAAAATCAGTAGCTTTGGAAGCCTTATTTTCTTTAACAACTGATCCTTTATATTTTAAATGTCTGTTTTTTTCTTACCATTTCATATTAGGATGAAAAGAAAAACTATGTTACAATTTGTAACAATAGTGGTTAGTAGATATGGAATCAGTATTGATTTTGCTGATGTGAACAATTTGTGTAGCTTTTAATTACTGGTGACTGTTGATGTGCTTCCTAAGGCTACATACCATTCATATACCCTTGTGCTTGCATCTCCTTTCCAATAACCAGTCAAGATTAGGGATGAACGAACCCGCCTGGATGTGATTTGCGACGGCTCATGAAAACCACATACCCACTACTACTATTTTAGACCAGCCTATCATTATACTATTTTTGAGGAGATGAATCGATTGCAATTGATTGCATATATATATACAGTATCTCACAAAAGTGAGTACACTCACATTTTTGTAAATATCTTATTATATCTTTTCATGTGACAACACTGAATAAATGACACTTTGCTACAATGTAAAGTATTGAGTGTACAGCTTGTATAACAGTGTCAATTTTCTGTCCCCTCAAAATAACTCAACACACAGCCATTAATGTCTAAAATGCTGGCAACAAAAGTTAGTACACCCCTAAGTGAAAATGTCCAAATTGGGCCCAAAGTGTCAATATTTTGTGTGGCCACCACTATTTTCCAGCACTGCCTTAACCCTCTTGGGCATGGAGTTCACCAGAGCTTCACAGGTTGCCACTGGAGTCCTCTTCCACTCCTCCATGTCGCATCATGGATCTGGTGGATGTTAGACACCTTGCGCTCCTCCACCTTCCATTTTAGGATGCCCCACAGATGCTCAATAGGGTTTAGGTCTGGAGACATGCTTGGCCAGTCCATCACCTTTACCCTTAGGTTCTTTAGCAAGGCAGTGGTCATCTTGGAGGTGTGTTTGGGGTCGTTATCATGTTGGAATATTGTCCTGTGGCCCAGTATCCGAAGGGGGGATCATGCTCTGCTTTAGCATGTCACAGTACATGTTGCCATTCATAGTTCCCTCAATAAACTGTAGCTCCCCAGTGCCGGCAGCACTCATGCAGCCCCGGACCATGACACTCCCATCACCATGCTTGACTATAGGCAAGACACACTTGTCTTTGTACTCCTCACCTGGTTCCAGCCACACACACTTGACACCATCTGAACCAGATAAATTTATCTTGGTCTCATGAGACCACAGGACATGGGTCCAGTAATCCATATCCTTAGTTTGCTTGCCTTCAGCAAACTGTTTGCGGGCTTTCTTGTGCATCATCTTCAGAAGAGGCTTCCTTCTGGGATGACAGCCATGCAGACCAATTTGATGCAGTGTGCAACGTATGGTCTGAGCACTGACAGGTTGACCCCCCCGCCCCTTCAACTTCTGAAGCAATGCTGGCAGCACTCATATGTCTATTTCCCAAATACAACCCCTGGATATGACGCTGAGCACATGTACTCAACTTCTTTGGTCGACCATGGTGAGGCCTGTTCTGAGTGAAACCTGTCCTGTTAAACTGCTGTATGGTCTTGGCCACTGTGCTGCAGCTCAGTTTCAGGGTCTTGGCAATCTTCTAATAGCCTAGGCCACCTTTATGTAGAGCAGCAATTCTTTTTTTCAGATCCTTAGAGAGTTCTTTGCCATGAGGTGCCATGTTGAACTTCCAGTGACCAGTATGAGAGAGTGATAGCGATCACACTAAATTTAACACACCTGCTCCCCATTCACACCTGAGACCTTGTAACACTAACGAGTCACATGACACCGGGGAGGGAAAATGTCTAATTGGGCCCAATTTGGACATTTTAACTTGGGGTGTACTCACTTTTGTTGCCAGCAGTTTAGACATTATTGGCTGTGTGTTGAGTTATTTTGAGGGGACAGCAAATTTACACTGTTATACATTCACTACTTTTCATTGTGGCAAAGTGTAATTCCTTCATTGTTGTCACATGAAAAAGATATAATAAAATATTTACAAAAATGTGAGGGGTGTACTCACTTTTGTTAGATACTGTATATTTACACACACTGTATATAATATAGCACATATTTTGCCTGGCTTCTGTGTCACTTAGGGTTCTCGCATACACATTATGAGGGGCTCCAGGGTTTGACTTACATGGAGAAAACAAACTTTTTGTTCTCTCAGATCCCTAATAGGTTCTGTTCTAGTTCTTGGAACCAAAGGCTTTGTAGAGCTTTGGGAGGGGTAAAGCTCCCATTCCTATGTCATTATCTTACCTAATAGCCATACCTTGTTAATAGTCTCAGATGTCCAAAGTTTTTTATACATGCAAGCTGATTCCCAGGGCTCTATCTCCCACTATTGTAGGAACCTGAAACTGGGTGAAAAGGCTGAGTGCTGAAAGAACACCAAACAAGGTACAAGTGCTGCTATTTTGTTTTGGGGAACCCATTAGACTGAGCCCTGTTAGTCAGGAAATGACGCGTTGGTGGCTTGGATGAGAATTTTTTTTTATGCAATGGATCTACTGTACAAAGCCCTCCTGCATCAAAACTGTGTTCATGCCTTGCTGAAAAAAAAGTGTAGGACCAAACTGGTTGGACTGATCCTGAATCCCAAAAGTTGAGCTTTTCCACTTTACAGCTTAGAGAAGGATGTGGGCAGTGCCTTAAAGGGACATCTATCGAACAAAAAGGAGCGTGTAAAACAGTTCATAATTAGTAAATGCTAACCAGAGGCAAACTGCTTAACCAAACATTGGATTCACAGCTCACTCTAGTGCACCAGGCCCGCTTAGAGGGACAGCAGCAAGCGAACCTCTCTCTGTAGCAGAAGATACAACTGTCTCTGGAGAATGTTGTTTAAGCCTACTTCCTACTTCCGAATTTTTGTATATTCCTTGTATGCTTTGTATTCCAATAAATGTATGTGCTTATTTGAATAGATGTACCAAAGCTCCTGAAGAAGCGATGTCATGGTTGCAAAACATTTTGAACGGGACATATTAGCAGGAAGACATATATAGGACAAGTGGTATCCCCAACTTCAAGGATTTATACAAGTGAAGACATTTAGATCAGTATGACTATAATATATGGTACTATATCCTCGAGGGGAGTCACGTGTTGTCCAACAACATTTTAGATGTTTTTGTTTACTATTTTTGTACTGTGTGGAAAAATTTTATGTAGACTAATAAATTGTTACATTTTATGCTACATGCCTTTAGGCTATGTTTCCACTAGTGCGTCCCCAAAGTCGCGCGATTTACACTGTGACTTTGCGATGCGATTTGTGGTGCCTTTTTGTTGCGACTTTAAAAACGACTTTGTGCGACTTGGATATTCTGCGATTTAGTCATAGTGATGTAATTCCTTATCCTGCTTAGTTATTTCCCCTTCCTCTTTCGTTGTCACGTGTTGTATGTTTGTTAGCAAACATGTTGGCTATGCAATATGTTGGGTCAGCAGTCATTTTGGCTGCTGTAGCAGCATTAATAGATAAAGAAGAGGAGGATAACCGGAGGAGGAGAAGGCATAGGTTTTGGATCCATCCCATCATCGCCCAAAGGGAAGTGAAAGGGCAGTTTGGGGTCCTTTACAACGACCTCCGTGCTCATGAAGACAAATTCTTCAACTACACAAGGATGTCAATTAGAAGGTGAGAACATTTTTTGATGTCAACTTGCAAATACTGCCAGATATATTTATGAAAATGTGTATATGCCTGGTCAGTATGACTCTTTTTAGAATTTTTAGGTTTGAATAGCTAGAAGTGTTAACTATAACCTGATCAAATTGATTTAAAAATGGAACTCGATTTTTAAATGTTTGATTTTTACATGGTCAATGTAGATAATAGCCATATTTTTTCTCTTTACAGTTTTGATGAATTGTTGGCTTTGCTCTCTAGCCATCTAGAGCGACAAAACACAAGTTTCCGCAGGAGTATTCCAGCTGTTGAAAGACTCATAATAACATTGAGGTAACTTTTCATACCTACTGTTTCTTCTTCCTATTGTCCATGATACCTGCAGAGACATCTGGAATGTCCTTAGGGATTTGGTCCTGAAGAAGCCCACTTGCGAAGATTGGTGCAAGATAGCGGAAGTTTTCTGGGATCGTTGCAATTTCCCAAATTGTCTAGGGGCAATTGACGGAAAACATATGAGGGTAGTGATGCCCATTGGCAGTGGAACAAAATACTTTAATTACAAAAAATATTTTTCTTTTGTATTACTGGCAGTGGCTGATGCCAATTATTGTTTTAGCTATATAGACATAGGATCATATGGCAGCAGCTCAGACTCCAGTATTTTCCAAAGATCATCGTTTGGAAGAATGTTGCAGGAAAATGGTCTGGACCTGCCACAGGACTGTCCGTTGCCAGGAACAAGTGGGCCGCCAATGCCATTTGTGTATGTTGGGGATGAGGCCTTTGCTCTCAGTGAGCATCTATTAAGGCCTTATTCCAATAGGTGTCTGAGTGAAGAGAAGCGAATCTTCAATTACCGGTTAACGAGGGCAAGACGAGTGGTAGAATGTTCATTTGGCATTTTAGCCAACAAGTGGCGTTTGCTACATACACCGATTAATTTAAAACTTGGGAATGCAATATCTGCAGTAAAAGCAGCATGTGTGCTTCATAATTTTGTTAGAATTCGTGATGGCTATCTTTTTGAAGATTCCCTCATGCACGATCTGGAAGGTGCACAATGGAGTGTCAGTAGGGGCACCACCAATGGTGCCACTGTGTGTGAGGGATTCTCGTCTTATTTTATGTCTCATGCTGGTTCTGTCCCCTGGCAGCAGGATGCCATTGCATAATGTATGTCATGCATTTTATTTTAATATTATTTAGATGTCTGTTACAGTACCTGACCGCGAGATTGTGTTTCCAGCGCGATACCATCGCGCTGGTTCTCGGCGACAGGGTACTGTGAATGTCGCGCTGGCTCGCTCATCGGGAAAGGAAAACGTTGTTTTCCTCCCGCGATGAGTGACAGGCAGCGCTGACAGCTGTCTAGTATGAATCCTGAGGCGGGAACACCGCGCCAAATTTTAAATGAAAAAACCGGCGTGGGTTCCCCCCTCGGGGGCATACCAGGCCCTTAGGTCTGGCATGGATTGTAAGGGGAACCCCCTATGCCGAAAAATCGGCGTGGGGGTCCCCCCCAAATCCATACCAGACCCTTATCCGAGCACGCAGCCCGGCCGGCCAGGAAGGGGGGTGGGGACGAGCGAGCGCCCCCCCCTCCTGAGCCGTACCAGGCCGCACGCCCTCAACATGGGGGGTGGGTGCCTTGGGGGAGGGGGGCGCCCTGCGGCCCCCCCACCCCAAAGCACCTTGTCCCCATGTTGATGAGGACAAGGGCCTCTTCCCGACAACCCTGGCCGTTGGTTGTCGGGGTCTGCGGGCGGGGGGCTTATCGGAATCCGGGAGCCCCCCTTAATAAGGGGGCCCCCAGATCCCGGCCCCCCACCCTGTGTGAATGAGTTTGGGGTACATGGTACCCCTACCCATTCACCTAGGCAAAAGTGTCAATATAAAAAAAACACACTACACAGGTTTTAAGAATAATTTATTAGTCAGCTCCGGGGTCTTCTTCCGACTTCGGGGGGACTCCTTCCGACTTCTCCCGGTGTTCGGCCTCTTCTCCCGGGCCCCGCCGCTATCTTCTTCCAGCTCTATTGCCAGCGAGGGGCCCGGTCTGCTGCCGCTGTCTTGTCGCCGCTGTCTCGCCGCCGCCGCTGTCTCTCCGCTTCTTCTCTTCTTCTCTTCTTTTCTTCTTCCCCGATGTTGACACGACGCTCTCTCCGGCTCGAATGCTGTGTGCGAGCTGCGGAGCCATTTATATAGGCGGTAACCCCGCCCCCTTACGACGTCATGGTCCCAGCATGCGCAGGGACTCTGGGGCCACGCCCCCTTATGACGCCAGAGTCCCTGCGCATGCTGGGACCATGACGTCGTAAGGGGGCGGGGTTACCGACTATATAAATGGCTCCGCAGCTCGCACACAGCATTCGAGCCGGAGAGAGCGTCGTGTCAACATCGGGGAAGAAGAAAAGAAGAGAAGAAGCGGAGAGACAGCGGCGGCGGCGAGACAGCGGCGACAAGACAGCGGCAGCCGACCGGGCCCCTCGCTGGCAATAGAGCTGGAAGAAGATAGAGGCGGGGCCCGGGAGAAGAGGCCGAACACCGGGAGAAGTCGGAAGGAGTCCCCCCGAAGTCGGAAGAAGACCCCGGAGCTGACTAATAAATTATTCTTAAAACCTGTGTAGTGTGTTTTTTTTATATTGACACTTTTGCCTAGGTGAATGGGTAGGGGTACCATGTACCCCAAACTCATTCACACAGGGTGGGGGGCCGGGATCTGGGGGCCCCCTTATTAAGGGGGGGCTCCCGGATTCCGATAAGCCCCCCGCCCGCAGACCCCGACAACCAACGGCCAGGGTTGTCGGGAAGAGGCCCTTGTCCTCATCAACATGGGGACAAGGTGCTTTGGGGTGGGGGGGCCGCAGGGCGCCCCCCTCCCCCAAGGCACCCACCCCCCATGTTGAGGGCTTGCGGCCTGGTACGGCTCAGGAGGGGGGGGGGCGCTCGCTCGTCCCCACCCCCCTTCCTGGCCGGCCGGGCTGCGTGCTCGGATAAGGGTCTGGTATGGATTTGGGGGGGACCCCCACGCCGATATTTCGGCATAGGGGGTTCCCCTTACAATCCATGCCAGACCTAAGGGCCTGGTATGCCCCCGAGGGGGGAACCCACGCCGGTTTTTTCATTTAAAATTTGGCACGGTGTTCCCGCCTCAGGATTCATACTAGACAGCTGTCAGCGCTGCCTGTCACTCATCGCGGGAGGAAAACAACGTTTTCCTTTCCCGATGAGTGAGCCATCTCGGCGCTGGCTCCTGCGACGGGGCTCGTAGGTGTCAAATCTCGCCGAGAAGTGCGGCGAGATTGACACAATATCGCGGTCACCTACTGTATGTTTCATTGCATCCAAATGCAGAATAACAGGTCTTTACCACAAATTCGAAAAAAGGATAAGCAGAAAATGCATAATGTAACCAGAATAATTTTTATTTTCCTGAATTTTGTGCAAGAATGCACCCAAAATTTGTTTTTTATGTGTTTTGGTGAACTACACCATTTTTTTTTACTTTTTAACAAGCACAACAAATATTAAAATAATAAAATTTTTCACTTTGAAAAACACCAAAATAAAAGTCATAAAAAAATAAAATACATAATCTGAATCTTTTTTACAAGACAACTCTTTTTGCAAGAAGGCAAAAATAAAGAAGTAAATTCCATGAACTCAAAAATTCAACAGTTGTTGTTTTGGCCTCCTCAACCAACCAAAATATATACAACAAGTCTTAAACCCACAGCAAAAATAATTGAAAATTACAATTGCTCGTATGTTTTGTTTTCAGTGGTCCCGGAAATTGAACTATTGGTTGGTCCAGAGAAATCCACTGATGGACCAGGGTAATATTTCCTTTCCAGAAAAGGTGGAACCTGACTGGGTGTAGGCTGCCTAAGTTGGTGAGTGGGTAAGGGGCCAAGGGTAGAGGTAGTGGGGGCAGGAATTGGATGCAACATGCGTGGCCTTGAGGGATTCAGCATATTACCATACTGGTCACAGTATGGACGGTTTATTGGTGGAGCATACTGTGTACTTGGAAAGTGAGTGTATTGTTGATAAGGGGGATATTGGGGAAGGGGGGGTTGCATATATGCTGAGGATGTTGTTGGCCCCTCACCCACAAATGATTGAGCAGTTGACATCAAAGCCATCCTGAGTGCATATTTTTTCTCAGGGGGTACCTGTTTACATATGCCTAAAATTACAGTGAGAAACGCTGTGTCTTCACACTGGTTTTCAGCCATTTTAGTGGACATCTGACTGACTACATCTAAAATTTTATCCATGGGTTTCACAGGGCGGGCACTTCCCCTTGAAGATCTTAGCAAAGGCCTAGATACATTGCTAGGCCCTGGTTCTGCATCCTCCTCATTCATTGAGTTTGATGTTGACCTTGATTCATCTACGAACAGTTCCTTGTCAACATTGTCTTGGAATTGTTCTTGCTCCTCCTCCGCAGCAGCTTCCTCTGACTCATGTTCTGCTGCCAAACCCTGTGTGCTGTCTTCCCAGCTTGCTTGGGTTCTGAAATACAAGTCACATATTTTTTAAGTAAGCATTACAATTTGATATGTACAATTCGTAACATATGCCTGCTGATAACTTACTCTCGCATTTCCAACACTGGTTTCAAAAAATCAAGATCCCCGGCATGGGCATATGGGGCTAATCTTTTTGAGCCGGAACCACTCCTTCCTTCTTTTAATTTTCGTAAGTACCGGTTGTAGCAGTCTTTGAGACTTCTCCATCGAGTTTGTAACGAGTGTACTACAAAATATAAAGCAAATAATAAATTAAAACAAAAAAAGTTGATTAACTGCCTATAGGTCATTCATTTGCTAGGCTGCATAATTGATGTGGATGGTGTTAAAACAACCGCTAAATATATTAACCATGACACCTACATAATTTGACATGTGCTGGAGGATGTTGACAGGGCCATCTTTAAGATTATTTAATATTATTAGGACCATGGTCAAATATTATTTGCTGGTCCACACACACACACACAGATTTACTTTCCTGCAGCCACAGGTTACACGAAAGTAACTATATAAATTCCACCATCAACACAGATAGTGTTGACAGGGGATTCCCTCCTGCCAAACCATTGTGATCTCCTGGCAGGAGAAGCGGTCCCCACCAAGAAAACACAGTGCACATTGTTAACACACACCCATTGGTTGCAGAATATTTAAATATGTGCAAGGCGCAAAGTGCTAAGCAGCATATATCAACCACTTACTTTTTGAAGAACGTTCTGTGGCTGATAAAGAGTCCCAGGTCTCATTATATATGCGAGCCACTTCCAACCATGCTCTCTCCTTCTTTGCATGATCTTTGTAACCTGGATCTCTGAGGTCATATATTGCCGGACGTTGTCTGACAAGCTGAATAATTTCCTCATTGTCATGCACTTGTCGCTTGTTTTTTCTAGCCCTAGGCATGCTTCCTGCTGTCTTCCACACTCACATACATCAATATAGGAAGTGATGTATTTGGGAGGAGCAGAGATCACGTGCTTCCGTAGACTTCCGCGGAAGTCGCAACAAAGTCGCGGTGTCAGACATGTACATACGACTGCATTGCGACTTAATACCTTTCTATGGAGAACAAGTCGCATTGAAGACGGAACAAAGTAGTGCAAGAACCTTTTTTGGAGTCGCTGCAACTTGAGTCACACCAATTAGAACAGGGACCATTGAAATACATGGGTTTTGACTTGTCATGCGACTTGACATGTGTCAAGTCGCAAAATAAGTCGCAGTAGTGGAAACAGAGCCTTAAAGTCCATTATTTTTTCTAGTTAATTCAGCTGCTGTATGTAATCCATCTGACTCTACAAGGAAGGCTTGACTGTTTTCTCAAAACATCCTTGATAAATTAGCTATATCCACTGCAGAACATAAACATTTTTTTCGTAAATTGGCTTACTGTGAGGAGGGAGAACAAACTGGTGGGTTATTAGTGAAAATTGTTACTGCACATCAGACTTTACAACCTATTTAGGTACCCAGAACCATGACAGAATTACTGGGGTTCTATTCAGACCTTTATTAGTTCAAAACCCCTTCATCCCTAGAATCTTTGACTCAGTTCCTCTGCTTAGTAGATCTCCCTACATTATCTTCCTCTCAAAAACAATCTTTAGAACTCCCACTTAGAGCAAATGCAGTTGGTAACCAATTATTTTCTGAACTGTAAACCCCCGAGAGATGATAACCTATCTATATAGGTCTATAAACAATATACCAAGAGTATTCTGCCACATTCGCTGAACGTATATAAAGTGGCATTTGAACAATGCAGTTTGTCTTCCTCCATGTCTAAGGCCAAAATAGTCCTCTTATTAAAATCTGGTAAGCCACCAACTGATCCAGGCTCTTATAAGCAGATATCTCTGCTACTGGTAGATGTTAAAATTCTAGCTGAAATCCTAGAAAATAGACTAAATAAGGTGATTACCAGCATTATCTACCTGGATCAGTCATTCTTAAAGTTGTTGTAAAGTCACATCTTTTATCCTCTCTGTTTTAGGAACATATTAAATACAGTGTGTGTATTTTTAAAATTATAAAATCTAAATACCTTCTTTTCCCAGCTCTGCTGTGTAGTCACGTGTCCTCTCTATGCTCTCCTCCTTGATCGAAACAGCTTCCCCTCTGATGTATGCAAGCTAGCAGAGGGAGGACATATGACCACACAGCAGAGCTGGGCAAAGAAGGCATTTAGCTTTATAACTTAAAAAAAAAAATACACACACTGTACTTAGTATGTTCCTGAAACAGAGGGGATAAATGTATATGACAGATGTTACTTTACAACCACTTTATGAAGAGGGAGGAGCAGCTACAACAGAATACTCAATCAAGGCAGGAGGAGAGGGCTGGGAAGATGATCGGCTTCACAGTTCACAGTTCACACACTATGGAAATGACAGGGATAGGGGAAGATGCAGAGATGCTGAATACACAGTAGGATGACAGAGGCACGTAATCTGACCACGCTATCAGGGATCAGGGATCTCCTGGGGAGCCTAGAGTCCCTCAAATTCAGAAGGTCAAATAAACTATACCCTAAGTGCTCTCTGATGCTAAAGGTTTGGATTAAGTTTAAACACCTACAAGGAGTGACAGGGTTCAAAAATTACAGCCCCATTTGGCATAATGAGACACATCCAAACCTACCTAAACTAACATACACCTCTAAATGGCAGAAGTGGAATATTATCCATCTCCAGCATATTTTTCACAATGGGACTATTCTACCCCTCTCTGAACTGTAGTCCAGATATAACCAGATATAACCTTCCAGATATAACCTGTTGTAAATAGCATTTCTACTATTTACAAATTATGTAAGCAATTCAGGCTTAGGGGAAGTTTCAAGACTGGCATCTCTCTCCCACTCCCAAAATCAACTACACTGTACCTGCAAAATGTCAAAAGGACTAAAGGCTTCATCTTTTGATGTTATGGGATAATGCTCTCTTTTTATTTGGAGGAATATCCATGTAAAGCCAAGGAGTGCTGGGAGTGAGATGATTGTATCCATGATGTTGACCAGTGGGAGAGCACCCTGGAATCTGTGATTATATATTCTTTTATCTGCCCACTACACCCTGCTCCATTTATATAATATGAGCCTATTGCGCCCCCTCCATGTAGTAAATGTTGTAGAGATCATGATGACCGTATACATATGATTAGGGTTGAGTGTTATATTCAGGTCGAACATGAGTTCGACTCGAACATTGGCTGTCATCGAAATACAAACATTATGGGGCGTTCGCGCCAAATTCAAGCGGCGCGTCACGCCCCATAATTCACTGCGACAATCAGTGCCGTCAGTAAAGAGAGCCATAATTGGCCAAGGGCAGGGTGCCTTTGGCCAATTATGGCTCAGGGGGTTAAGTCCATGCCCCACACTATATAAGGTCGCCTGCACGTCGGCCCTGTGTAGTGTGTTGCTGGCGTTGACCGAGAGAGAGTGTCATTTCATTTAGATTGAGCGGGCAGGCAGATCAGTTAACTGCAGTGTATTTAATATATATATATATATACAGTCAGTCTTGTATATATATATATCCACTGTATCCAATTTAGCTAGATCTGACTGCAGTCCGTTCCTGGTGTACACTTTCTGATATACTTCAGGCAGGCAGGTGATTCAGCTAGCTGCAGTGCATTTAATATATATATACAGTCAGTCTTGTATATATATATATATATATATCCACTGTATCCAGTGTAGCTAGATCTGACTGCAGGCTGTTCCTGGTGTACTTTTTCTAATATACTGTCAGGCAGGCAGGTGATTCAGTGAGCTGCAGTGCATAAAATATATATACAGTCTCCTACATATATATCTACTGCATTCTAGTCTAGCCAAGCCTATATCTGACTGCAGGCCATTCCCGGTGTACGTTTTCAAATACACTTGGTCATGGTTATGCAATAGAGTTTGTTTGTCAGCTTACCTGTCTCCATGTGTTCATCTCCAAAGACCAGCTGTCTCTCACCTGACTGCTTTTATTAACTCTCCTCTAGCATGGCTCCACCCCAGCTCCTATCAGAGAACTCTATATTAACCTCTGCACTGCGGGTCAGCCCTGCTGATCAACCTTTGTGTGTTTGGCTTCCTGTTTCTGCCTATCATGTGCTCTGCGTTTATTGCTGTTACCGACCTTGGCGTGTTCTATACTATTCCTGTCTGCTCGTGACCCTGACCTTTGGCGTGTCCCCGACTATCCCTGTTTTCCTGTGACCCTGAACCTTGGCGTGTACTCTGTTGTCCTTGTCTGCTTGTGGCCCTGACCTTGGCTTATTCCTTTACTATCCCTATCCTTCTGTTGCCTACTGTGGGTGTGAGCTGGGGGACCCTGGAGGTCGCGACCTGGAGCCAGTTGCAGCCCAGTCCATCCTCACCACTAGAGGCTCTGGTGAACACCTGCTGGCTCTTAGACTCCATGCCCCAGGGAATCCTACGCTCTAACCCCGGTGGGATCCGTGTTGGTGTTCCAGCGGCCCTGCCTTCCTTATACCCGGACTCCCATCCACAGCAGTCAGCCGTAGGGTCCACTGCCTTGCGGTGCACTCCTGATCCCAACGGTGTGCATCTGTCACCTAGCCTCAAGGTGACCTAAAACACTTTCAGGTAGGCTGGCAGGTGATTCAGTGATCTGCAGTGCAAAAAATATATATACAGTCTCCTACATATATATCCACTGCATTCCAGTCTAGCCAAGCCTATATCTGACTGCAGGCCATTCCTGGTGTACGTTTTCAAATATACTTTCAGGCAGGCAGGCGGGCAGGTGATTCATTGATCTGCAGTGCATTAAATATATATACAGTCTCCTACATATATATATCCACTACATTCTAGTCTAGCCAAGCCTATATCTGACTGCAGGCCATTCCTGGTGTACTTTTTCTTGTAAACTTCAGGCGGTGTTTTGCTAATAAAACTTTACAGCATGTCTGGAAGGCCACCAAGGAGAGGCAGATGCTTCTAGGCCACTAAAAGAGGGCAAGCAGGCTCTGTGTCTACAGCCAACAGTGCTGGTCATGGACACGGTGCATCCTCAGCATGTGGCCGTGGGGCACGCTTGTTCTTTTTTTTCGGCAGCTGGCCGTGTTGATCCACAACATGCAGAAGAGTTGGTAGAGTGGATAACTAAGCCGTCCTCATCCTCCTCATCCTCTGTCACCCAGGCTCAGAGTAGTTTGCTTGCCAATGCAGCTACCAAAGCGGCCTATTCCATCGGCTCATTGTCATCAGTCACTCCTTCCCTAGCCCCACCATCATGCACAAAGGACTCCTCCA
The DNA here is from genome assembly GCF_042186555.1 of Aquarana catesbeiana. NCBI lineage: Eukaryota > Metazoa > Chordata > Amphibia > Anura > Ranidae > Aquarana > Aquarana catesbeiana. Next base: position 175,456,830 of record NC_133331.1, on the reverse strand, counting down.
AACTGTTCGACCACAGTGTTGGGTACATGCTGCAGGAGAATGCTCAGCATTTTGAAGTCTCCAATGATGGTAGGCAGTAACGTGAGCCCAGAGAGAGAGGGTGCCTAAGAAGGACAACTGGCAGTCATGTTCCCCCAGCTGCAGCATACTGCCAGGATTGCTCCAGTGACGAAGAGGGAGGGTATGATGAGGTCACTGACTCTACCTGGGTGCCTGATATAAGAGAGGATGAGGAGAAGGAGACACATCTCCAATGAGGCAGGGTGCCCTCCAGGTGCCAGCTTAAGGGCAGCCACCCGACTGCATCACACCACAGAGCTCCGCATGTGCAGGGCGCTGCTGACTCCCCACGTATTTTGAAAAGTTCTTTGGTGTGGGCCTTTTTTGATACGTGTGCAGGAGATCGCACCATTGCTGTTTGCAACATATGTCTGAAGCGTATCAAGGGTGGCCAAAACAGCAGCCGCTTGGGCACCACATGCTTGACCAGACATATGTCGACCTCCCATGCAGTCCATTGGCAACAGTACTTAAAAGACCCACACCAAAGAACAAGGCGGGCCTCTCCTTGCTCCTCATCAGCTGGGATCTCCAACCCCACTATACCTTCAGTCCTCCCAGGAACAGCCCTCCCTGCACTGAGAGGAATGAAGGTGTAGAATTAAAAGGGGTAGAACAATGCGTATTGGGACTTTTCATGAGGATAGTGGGGCCGTTTGAAACCCCTCCTCCATCCCGGTTCAGTAATAAAACAAGGGGAGAACAAGTGCGGGACTTTAAATAAGGCACATGGGAGCAGAAGTATAAGTTAGATAAGAAATGCAATTTATTAATAGAATGATACAAAAATTCATATATTTACATATTTAGGCACATAGCTCTACATATGTTGGCACATAGCTCTATAATGATAATCTGTAGTAAAAAAAATGCATTCCATCAAGGACTTCTAATACAAACAGATAAATACATTAAAATTGGAACATTCATACATATAGGTTGATAATTGTGTACACATAACAGTAGTTGTAAGCTCTACGCCTTTTCTGGACCTTATAGCCACTCATCAGGAGCATAACCATAGTGACCACCTATGAATAGGGGAAATAGCAGTATTGAATAGTTTGAAAAAACAGGTGGGTAAATGTAAAGCATGAATCCCACATTATTGCTCTTGAGCCATGGACTTACAATAGTGTCTGCGCAGAGGCGGTGCGGCCCCGGATGCCAAGCCAGCCAATAATGCTAAGGCCCAAAGCTGAGGGGGCATAACCCAGCAGCGACACCACCACAGAGAGCCCCCCAGGTAGGGTCAAAGTGTGAGGACAGGGTGGATGGGTGAGGAAGGTGACCCCTTAGGAGGGGAAGGAAGTGAACAAAGTATCAACCTAGAAAACAAATGTACGGAGAAAGTGAGTTTGTAATGTGAAAGAGTTAGCAATTAGTGTAGAAAAAGTGGAATAGGGAAAATGATGGAAAGAGCAGAAGGAAAGAGGATATACACAAGGGGAATTGAAGGAGAAAGGGGGAATGAAATAAAGAGAAAAAAAGGAAAAAGAAAAAAGGGGAAGAAAAAGGGAAAGCAAAAAGGGGAAGCATAAAGGTAGAAACTGAGGGAAAAGGAAAGACCAGAGCGGTCAAAGGAATGACCCAAAAAGGAGAAAAGTGAATGATGGAGAGCAAGAGGGAACATACCTGTATAGGTGTGATTAAGGGCAATGGTGCCGACAGCCATGTGATTGCGAGTGAATTGTAATTAGCAGGGAAACCAGAGTGTGAGACCCCACACTGGGAGATGATACTGCGGAGAGCGCCGCCAAAGAATGGCCCCCAACGTCAAGCACCAGTAGCCTAGAGGGAGCGGGGGAGCGCCCCGACCCAGCCAGCTAGCCACCCAGACTGGCCAGTCGTGAGCAAACTTCCGAGCTCGTCAAGCGCTGGAGAGTAGAGACTCAAGCAGCCGCTATAAGGTGCCACGCAGGACGCCGAACAGCCGGCGCGAGAAGCATGACGTCGACGCGCAGTGGGGAAGACCCCGCCCGCCCCACATCAGGGGAAAGGGGGCGGGGGGGAAAAAAACCACAGTACACGTCGCAGCTTCGGGACAAGGCAGAAAGGGCTGGCAAGAGCAAGCGGCAGCCAAAACCATCAGTACGCACACATATTGGAAAAACCAAATTAGTCAAAAGATAAGACAAATAGGGTGATAACCCAGCATATGTTACTTAATGGGAGCAATCAATATACATAAATGAGAAGTTCAGAGTAATTAGTAAATAGATGAATTGTAGAATAGGCAAATAAAGATGGAGATATTAAATGGAAAATAGGTTGAAAAAAATATATATAATATATAATACTTAGTAATGCGACCATGTGCCTCCATCCCTGATTAGTTAATTAAAAGGGGTAGAACAATGCGTATTGGGACTTTGCATGAGGATAGTGGGGCCGTTCAAAACCCCTCCTCCATCCCGGTTCAGTAATAAAACAAGGGGAGAACAAGTGCGGGACTTTAAATAAGGCACATGGGAGCAGAAGTATAAGTTAGATAAGAAATGCAATTTATTAATAGAATGATACAAAAATTCATATATTTACATATTTAGGCACATAGCTCTACATATGTTGGCACATAGCTCTATAATGATAATCTGTAGTCAAAAAATGCATTCCATCAAGGACTTCTAATACAAACAGATAAATACATTAAAATTGGAACGTTCATACATATAGGTTGATAATTGTGTACACATAACGGTAGTTGTAAGCTCTACGCCGTTTCGGGACCTTATAGCCACTCATCAGGAGCATAACCGTAGTGACCACCTATGAATAGGGGAAATAGCAGTATTGAAAAGTTTGAAAAAACAGGTGGGTAAATGTAAAGCATGAATCCCACATTATTGCTCTTGAGCCATGGACTTACAATAGTGTCTGCGCAGAGGCGGTGCGGCCCCGAATGCCAAGCCAGCCAATAATGCCTCAGCAAACCTTTGCTGCATGGCCTCCCTGATCCTGCAAAGCCTGCAAAAGGACCCTCAGATTCGTGGTATCAAGGAGAGGGATCATTACTGGCTGGCAACCCTTCTTGATCCACTTTACAAGGGTAAGGTTGCAGAATTTATCCAGCCTTTGCAGAGGGAGAAGAGGATGAAACATCTTCTTGCACAAGAGTTTGTGCAATGTGTTTCCAGAGCCTGGGAGGTTACAATTTCCTGGTCCTCCTGGACAACGTATTGCTGAGGCTTCGGTCAGTCACAGAAGGAGCGGTGGAGAAGGTGGCCGTCTGACCGATGCATTCAGACAATTCTTTATTCCGCAGCCCCAAGGTCTGATCAGTTCCAGCAACCATCGCCAACATCTGATTTACATGGTGCAGGAATACCTAGGGGCAAGATTAGACTTGGAGACCTTTCCAACTGAAAATTCACTGGGTTACTGGGTCTTTAGGATGGATCACTGGCCAGAGCTTGCACAATATGCAATTGAGCTACTGGCCTGTCCTGCATCCAGCGTTCTTTCTGAACTCACATTCAGTGCTGCTGGAGACTTTGTAACCGATCACAGAGTGCGCCTGTCCACAGACTCAGTTGATCGGCTCACCTTCATAAAAATGAATCAGTCTTGGATCACCATCTACCAAGCACCTGATGCTGATGTAACCGATTAATTTTTCTATGAATGTGAGATCCCTTGAAGACTGCCTATGCTGAGTGACTATCCTGTTATGCTGAGTGACTATCTTATTCCTCCTCAATGTTCATGTTGATAGCTTCTAAGAACATTTTTGTTTCAGGGCACCACCACCAGTGCCTAGGGCCCAATTTTTCTGCCCCTGTTTAACAGGGGCATGCAATTACAATATTTGCTGTAATATTTTGCAGCAGGGCTCATTCCTGCGCTCAACTAGAGTATCCATGAGGGGTTGCAGTGTTGTGGCACCACCACCAGTGCCTAAGGCCCAATTTTTCTGCCCCTGTTTAACAGGGGCATGAAATTACAATTTTTGATCTAATATTTCACAGCAGGGCCCATTCCTGCACCCAACAAGAGTAAATGTGAGGGCTTACAGTGTTGTGGCACCACCACCAAAGGCCCAATTTTTCTGCCCCTGTTCAACAGGGGCATGTAATTAAAATTCTTCATTTAATATTTCACAGCAGGGCCCGTTCCAGCACTCACCAAGAGTAAATGTGAGAGCTTACAGTGTACCACCAACTCTCTGGTAAAACCAACACTTAAGGTCCAATTTTCTGCAGAGTATATAGGGCAGTCCGTATAGTATATACAGGCGGTCCCCTACTTTCAAACATCCGACTTACAAAGGACTCCTACTTACAAACGGAGGGAGACAACAGGAAGTGAGAGGAAATCTACCCCTAGGAAGGGAAATTCTCCCCTGTAAGAGTTAATATGGGAAAAAGGTGTCTCCACTGATGCTTTATCACCAATCCTTGTTTCCCTAATAACCCCAAATTTTCAAAATCCAATTGTCATTGGGACAGAAAGTGAGGTGAAATCTTCTGAACAGGGGCACAGACAGCAAAACAAATGTTACAGTGGTGATAACCCTTCCCTATGTTATCCAAAAAGCTTAAACATTGATTTTTTGGCTGGAGCTAAACTTACAAAATTTACCTGTTCCATATTATAAACAGATTCAACTTAAGAACAAACCTGCTTGGACTGTTTGGACTGCCTGTATACTGCTGTTCAGAGTATATAGGGCCTGGGGGGGCCTGGGGGCCCCACGACTTTTCTTTTTTTAATTTGGGTATGTGGCTCCCCTTAATATCCATAGAAGACCCAAAGGTCCTGGTAATGGGCTGGGGGGGGTAACCGTGCCGTTTTTCTCAATAATTTTCATACATATTGCCTGGACCCGACATTACATTACAGCCGCAAGCAGTTTTAAATGACTTTTAATCCTTTAGAAATGTCATTTTGTGCAGGGACTGTTCTAAACACAGGAAACCCACGCCACTTTACAGGCATACTGTAGTCACCTCCCAGGTACAATATTTAAAGAAATATTTCACTTTTATTTTTTCATTTTAAGCATTATTAAAATCACTACTCCCGCAAAAAACAGCCATTTTTAGAACTCTTTTTTGAATTGATACATGTCCCCTGGGGCGGGACCCGGGTCCCCAAACACTTTTTAGGACAATAACTTGCATATTAGCATTTAAAATTCGCACTTTTGATTTTTCACATTCGGGTCACATAGACTTTAACGGTGTTCGAATGTTCGTTCGAACTTTCGGTCCGTTCGCATGTTCTGCCGCAAACTGGGGGGTGTTCGGCTCATCCCTACATATGATATGACCTTGGCCTAAACTCCACAGATACTGGGCCAAAATCATACATACTATTAATATGGATTTCCCAGTGAATATTCCCCTAGACCCCATACAATGTCTATTTTTGGACACAGAATGAGTTATTTTTTAACACAGTGGTTACTCTGCTAAGTTTGTGGAGAAGTTGACTGGCTATACCAGGTTTATCACCCATCGATCTTATACTAGATGGAATTCTGTAATTTGAATATCCGCTGTAGGGATGAGCCGAACACACCCCTGTTCGGTTCGCACCAGAACTTGCGAACAGGCATAACATTTGTTCGAACACGCAAACACCATTAAAGTCTATGGGACACGAACATGAATAATTAAAAGTGCTAATTTTAAAGGCTTATATGCAAGTTATTCTCATAAAAAGTGTTTAGAGACCTGGGTCCTGCCCCAGGGGACATGGATCAATGCAAAAAAAGTTTTAAAAAGTCAGTTTTTTCGGGAGCGGTGATTTTAATAATTCTTAAAGTGAAACAATAAAAGTGTAATATCCCTTTAAATTTCGTACCTGGGGGGTGTCTATAGTATGCCTGTAAAGGGGCGCATGTTTCCCGTTTTTAGAACAGTCTGACAGCAAAATGACATTTCAAAGGAAAAAAAGTCATTTAAAACTACTCGCGGCTATTAATGAATTGCCGGTCCGACAATACACACAAAAGTTCACGAAATGGGAATTCCCCACAGGGGAACCCCGAACCAAAATTAAAAAAAAAAATGACGTGGGAGTCCCCCTAAATTCCATACCAGGCTCTTCAGGTCTGGTATGGATTTTAAGGGGAACCCCGCACCAAAATAAAAAAAAAAAATGGCGTGGGGTCCCCCTAAAAATCCATACCAGACCCTTATCCGAGCACGCAACCTGGCAGGCCACAGGAAAAGAGGGGGGGACGAGAGAGCGCCCCCCCTCCTGAACTGTACCAGGCCACATGCCCTCAACATTGGGAGGGTGCTTTGGGGTAGCCTCCCAAAACACCTTGTCCCCATGTTGATGAGGACAAGGGCCTCATCCCCACAACCCTTGGCCGGTGGTTGTGGGGGTCTGCGGGTGGGGGGCATATCAGAATCTGGAAGCCCCCTTTAACAAGGGCACCCCCAGATCCCGGCCCTCCCCCCTGTGTGAAATGGTAAGGGGGTACATACCCCTATCATTTCACAAAAAACTGTCAAAAAGGTTAAAAATGACATGAGACAGTTTTTGACAGTTCCTTTATTTAAATGCTTCTTCTTTCTTCTATCTTCTTTGTTCTTTCTTCTATCTTCCGTCCTCCATCTTCTTCTTCTTCTGGTTCTTCTGGTTCTTCCTCCAGTGTTCTTGTCCAGCATCTTCCTCCGTGGCGTCAGAGTATTCTTCCCTTGTTCTCCTCGGGCCACTCCGCATCCATGATGGCATGGAGGGAGGCTCCCGCTGTGTGACGCTTCCCCTCTTCTGACGGTTCTTAAATAACGGGGGGGCGGAGCCACCCAGTGACCCCGCCCCCCTCTGCCGCACGGGGACTTGACGGAACTTCCCTGTGGCATTCCCCGTGACGTCATAAGGTGTAAAGCAAATGTGTTAAATACCGCAAAATAAAAAATGCAGTATTTAGTGTGTGTTTTATAGTGAATTGCCTGTTCCTGAGAAAAATACTGCAAGAGTTGTTTCGACGCTAATATTTATGTGGTACTCCTAATGAACGAGCCTATAGTTTGATCACTGACCTACTTCCAACATGTTGATTGGATAATGAGAAGTAACCACAAACTGAAGAGGTTATCACTCTGATTTAATCACCTGTCAGCAGGCTAAAAACAGTTGGATAACAGAGCACAATTCTGTAGTAGCTCATTATGCTGTCCTTCCCTCTACTAGTGTCTGCTGCAGGACAGGAGATTGCAGGAAGTTAATATTAAGTCAGATTTAAATGCTTATGCTGGTTTTACTAAAAAATGCAGTTAACGATTTTGACAAATACATAATAAGATAGTAAAATAGTGAGCTTTAAGAGCTTGTCTGCTATTACCATGATATAAATGCCTAAGCACTAATTGTGCCCCCATAACCTCTATAGTATAGTCTGTATTTTTAATACTATTCTCTTCCTTTATTAATTTTTCATATAGTAATCATGCAGCCTTTAATACATATTTGGACTGCATTAATGTACTTTAACAAAATGGTGTTAGCTGAATAAATAAAAGTAGCAAGTAGCTCAAACTTCAATTCAGGCTGTTAAGCATAAAACGTCAATGCCACTATGGGGCTGATTTACGAAGCATTTGCGCCATGACTTGCAATGCACGCCGATGCGCAAATTACATTTTCGTATTTACAAAGCATTTGATAACACAGCGTGATCCCCCATTTACTATTCTCTTCCTGTCGCACGGAAAGAGGTGATCTGTACGCCACTATAGACCTGGTGCACGGCATCTTTAACTTCAAATTTAAACAAGCTGGAAGTGCCAATAATATGGGGGTGATGTGGGGTGATGTGGGGAAGTGTAGTACTAACTGTCCAAGTCACAAATATGGCCAAAATAGAATGAGAAAATGACTTTCTCTGAACAAGCCGGCAGCGCCGGCAAATACATTTAAACTGCGGGAGGTGAATTTATACACTGCGCATGCTCAAACGGCATTTGTGCTTGTTCAAATACTTTAGTTCAGTGCACCGGCAAAATACTAGTAAATGTCAAGCAATGTAAAAGCATTTGCATAGGTTGAACAGGCGCACCTCTAGACATTCTTTTTTTTTTTTTTTTTTAACGCTGGTTCACTTCATGCGGCTCTAATGAAATGTCGGTCCGGCAATACACATAAAAGTTCATTGATAAAAACAGCATTAAGAAAACAAACAAAATTCAGAAAAAAAAATGCGTAGGGTTCCCCCGAAATTCAATACCAGGCCCTTCAGGTCTGGTATGGATTTTAAGTGGAACCCCGTGCCAAAATTTAAAAAAAAATTGGAGTGGAGTCCCCCTAAAAATCCATACCAGACCCTTATCCGAGCACGCAACCTGGCAGGCTGCAGTAAAAGAGGGGGGACAAGAGAGCAGCCCCCCTCCTGAACCGTACCAGGCCACATGCCCTCAACATTGGGAGGGTGCTTTGGGGTAGCCCCCCAAAACACCTTGTCCCCATGTTGAAGAGGACAAGGGCCTCATCCCCACAACCCTTGGCCAGTGGTTGTGGGGGTCTGCGGGGGGCTTATCGGAATCTGGAAGCCCCCTTTAACAAGGGGACCCCCAGATCCCGCCCCTCCCCCCTGCGTGAAATGGTAAGGGGGTACAAAAGTATCCCTACCATTTCACAAAAAAACTGTCAAAAAAGTTAAAAATGACAAGAGACAGTTTTTGACAATTCCTTTATTTAAATGCTTCTTCTTTCTTCTATCTTCTTTCTTCTTTTGTTTTTTTCCTCCATCTTCTTCTGGTTCTTCTGGTTCTTCCTCCGGTGTTCTCGCCTGACATCTTCCTCCGTGGCATCTTCTTATCTTCTTCCCTTCTTCTCCTCGGGCTGCTCCGCATCCATGATGGCATGGAGGGAGGCTCCCGCTGTGTGACGCTTCTCTCTTCATCTTTTTCTCCTCATCTTCTTCTCTTCGTCTTCTTGTCTTCATCTTCTCCTCGGGCCGCTCCGCATCCATGATGGCATGGAGGGAGGCTCCCACTGTGTGACGCTTTTCCTCTTCTGATGGTTCTTAAATAGTGGGGGGGCGGGGCCACCCCGTGACCCCACCCCCCTCTGACGCATGGGGACTTGACGGGGACCTCCCAGTGGCATCCCCTGTGACATCAGAGGGGGCGGAGTCACCCGTTACGTAACCCCGTCCAATTCTGACGTCACGGGGAATGCCACAGGGAAGTCCCCATCAAGTCCCCGTGCGTCAGAGGGGGGCGCGGTCACCGGGTGGCTCCGCCCCCCATTATTTAAGAACCGTCAGAAGAGGAGAAGTGTCACACAGTGGGAGTCTCCCTCCATGCCATCATGGATGCATAGCGGCCCGAGGAGAAGAAGATAAGAAGACGCCACGGAGGAAGATGCCGGACTAGAACACCGGAGGAAGAACCAGAAGAACCAGAAGAAGAAGATGAGGGAAGAAACTGAAGGAAGATAGAAGATAGAAGATAGAAGAAAGAAGATAGAAGAAAGAAGAAGCATTTAAATAAAGTAATTGTCAAAAACTGTCTCTTGTCATTTTTAACATTTTTGACAGTTTTTTTTGTGAAATGGTAGGGATACTTTTGTACCCCCTTACCATTTCACACAGGGGGAGGGCCGGGATCTGGGGGTCCCCTTGTTAAAGGGGGTTCCAGATTCCGATAAGCCCCCCGCCCACAGACCCCCACAACCACCGTGCAAGGGTTGTGCGGATGAGGCCCTTGTCCCCATCAACATGGGGACAAGGTGTTTTGGGGGGCTACCCCAAAGCACCCTCCCAATGTTGAGGGCACGTGGCCTGGTACGCTTCAGGAGGGGGGCGCTCTCTCCCCCCTCTTTTCCTGTGGCCTGCCAGGTTGCGTGCTCGGATAAGGGTCTGGTATGGATTTTTGGGGGGACCCACGCCATTTTTTTTAAATTTTGGCGCGGGGTTCTCCTTAAAATCCATACCAGACCTGGAGGGTCTGGTATAGATTTTGAGGGGGACCCCGCGCCATTTTTTTTTTTTAATTTTGGCCAGGGTTCCCCTTAATATCCATACCAGACCTGAAGGGCCTGGTATGGAATTTAGGGGGACCCCCCACGTCATTTTTTTTTAAATTTTGGTTTGAGGTTCCCCTGTGGGGAATCCCATGCTGTTTTTATCAATGAACTTTTATGTGTATTGTCGGACCGGCAATTCATTAGCCGTGAGTAGTTTTAAATAGCTTTTATTCCTTAAGGGCCAGTTCACACCACATGCAGTCCAGTGCGTTATTTTTCTGCATCAAAAACGCACTGAAAGTAGGTTATATGGTTTTCAATGGCATAGTTCACACCAGTGCTTGCAGTTCCAGTGTGTTTATAGTTCCCAAAAAAAAAGTAGAACATGCTGCATTTTTTATGCACTGGACTGTACTGGAACACTGTAAAATGCATCAAAAATGCACTGGAATGCACCTAAATGCACCAAAAACGCACTGCAACACACTTGTCCTTATTTAAGGTTAAGAAAAAAGAGGGGGGGGAGCACTGGACTGCATCAAAAATGCACCAAAAATGCACTGGAATGCATAAAAAAACGTGCATGCAGAAAAGCACCTGGATCGCATCCGGACTGCGTTCCCATGGTGTGATCTGGCCCTTAGGGCCCTTAGTGCGTTTTTAATGCAATCCAGTGCTTTTTTTCCCCCCTCTTTTTTCTTAACCTTAAGTAAGGACAAATGCGTTCCAGTTCGTTTTTGATGCGTTTTACAGCTTTCCAGTACAGTCCAGTGCAGAAAAAATGCAGCATGATCTACTTTTTTTTCTGGAACTGGAACGCACTGGAACGGCAAGCATTGGTGTGAACTATGCCATTGCACACCATATAACCGAATTTCCATGCATTTTTGATGCATAAAATATGCACTGGACTGCATTAGTGAGAACTGGCCCTTAAACAATTTGGCATATTTAAAGGCATTTCTCCTTATTTTGTTTTTTGGGTTGTCCAATTGGTGACATTGATATATGTCCCTTAGAGTGGGACCTGGGCCCCATACTTATTTTAAGGCCAATAACTAGAAGATAAGCCATCCAAGTGGGGACCAGTAAAATTGCCAAGTCAGTTCCCTTAGACTGCAATGGTATTTGTTGTATAACTTTTGCACGTTAGGCTCTTTAGTTGCCCCCCTGGACTGGGGGATGTTTTGTCCCATCTGTAATTTTGGTGCATGCTGGATGATGTGCTTAATTTTGGACAGTGGGGTGGCTTATTTTGTGCTAGCTGCATTTGGGTTGTTCTGGGCATGCTCAAGGACTTTTTTTTGGTGGTGCTTTTTGTGTGTGAACAGAACTTGGCTGTTTCTGGGCATGCTCAGAGTGTGTTTTTTGGATTAGCAATTTAAGGACATTCTTAATAGGTGTACCCACTTTGAAGTTCAGTCTCTACATTGGGTGAACTTGCATTTTGTGTGTTTAATGGACTGTCCATGTGTTTGCAATTGCCTCATTAGCACACAAACTTATGTTATATAAAGCTTGCAGATAGCAATCTTTACTTTGCCCTGAAAAGAGTCAAGATTGTGTAATGGTCTGAATTTTTCTTTGCTGAGCACAATGGAGCGAAAGGGGATTCAGAACGCCCTGTGGTTTCAGGTTATGCCTGGTCATCTGCTTAAAGTGAGTTTGAAGTTCCTTGTTCAGGATTTGCTGGAGAAATCAGTTGCAGTGGAACCACGTCACATCTATTGTATCCAGGACCATGCAGCACCAAGGTACTATGATGTTTCTTTTGTGCATAGCAATTTTTGCATGGGAGTTATTGAGAAGTGTAAGAAATTGGAGAAAGCTAACCATGAGTCTATAAGGCCTTTCATAGTGGAACCCTTGTATGCTATGGAGGAGAAACCATTGGTTGATCACCTGTTTAACCCCTTCACGGACATTGCCTTGATAGTGACCTTTTTGAAGAGATACTGCTCTGCAGTGAAGGGAGGCTTCAGGCTGACTAATCGTCTGGGGATCTTTAATGGCAAATTAAAGTTTTTTTGTCAAGCTGAAGGTGGATTCTGAAGGGATTGGTGGAGTGCGGCATCCACCAGATAATTTTTCAATAGCAGAAAATAGAGGGTTTCTCTACTACCCTGGTCAACCGACATACTGCAGAAGATGTCATAAGTTTGGGCATACCAGAGATGACTGTAATGTGGAGATGCACTGCCGGAACTGTGGGGAGGAGGGACATGAGGCTGGGGCTTGCTTGATTTGAGCGGGCCTGTGATATATGTGGACAGCATGATCATACAGTGAAGAATTGTCCAAAAGTAAGAAGGGCCTATGTCTCTTATGCTGAAGCTGTCAGGCGCACCGCTGAGAGTGGACGACCAGTGTCCAAACAGTTGCTATCTGACTCTCCTGAAAGACAGGAAGAGGAGGAGGAGGTGGTGGTGGAAGAGGAAGAAAGTGGGCACCTGGGTGTGGAGGAGAGAGTGGAGGAAAGAGTTGCAGTGCCACCCACTGGTATGGAGCCATTAACCGCAGGGAGTGGAGCAGAGGTGGAGAGGGCAGTGGAGGAGGCTATGGAGGAGTTGGCAGCAGCTTTACAGTGGGAGCCGGAAGTGCAGGAAGCCCAAGAAGAGGAGGTGGAAAAGATGGAGAAACTGGGTGCCAAGACCAAGGTGGACGCTTTGGGGAGCCCTATGAAGAGAAGGGCTAGGAAATTGAAAGTAGAGACAGCTGGGATTGAAACACCTAACCCCTTTGAGGTCCTAGGGGATGTTGGAGTGGAGGTAGAATCACCAGCACTAAGTCCAGGGACTCCAGAAATCTTTCAGCCGGCCACATTGTCGCCTAGTCAGGAGTTTTTGGATGATGAAAGCGTTATGGCCCTGAGGAATGTATGTCAGTTTTCTGGTTTAAGTGATAGGTCTGGGGGTGAATGATGCACATCTTCATGTAAATGAGCATCAAGCTGGTGTCCCACAATGTGAGGGGTTTTGGGTCTCCTGCTAGACAGTGTGCTGTTTTTGAGGACTTGAAGGTCAATGGAGGAGACCTCATCTGTCTACAGGAGTGTTTTTTTAATCGACCGCCCAAGCCTCCGGAGTGGGTGGTGGATTACATATGGTTGGCAGTTGGGGAAAATAGGAATGCTGGGGTAGGCATTATCATTACAAAAAGAAATATTTGCATTATGTCTCATGTTGTTAGTGCCAGGAAGATTAATTATGGCAGATTTAATTTTGTTTAACCAGAAGTTTAGGCTTTTTAATTTATATGCTCCTGTGAATAGCCAGAAACATCTTGAGTTTTTTGAAGTTTTGAAGTTACATGCAGTGGGAAGGAGACCTAATGTGATCATGGGTGATTTTAATATGATCCGATTTGTGAAAGATCGGATAGGAGTAGCGGAGACTAAGTTAGATGTAGGTAGCACTATGCTGAATGGGGTAATTCAGGACTTGCATCTCAATGATGCTCATACTGTTCTGGGTTTGGTCGATCCATATTTCACTTTTTTTTAAATCCAGAATTGATTTAGGTTTGTTTTCTGATGCGTTCAAATGTGCTAATGTTAAACACAGGCCAGTAATTTTTTCAGACCATGTGGCAGTGTATGTAGATTTGAGTATGGGAGATAGTATTAAGTTTGGTTTAGGGGTATGGAGGTTAAATAGTTTATTATTGCAGGACGAGCATGTCAAAGCCCATTTTAGTAAGGTATATAGTAGATGGGTTAATAGGAAAAAAGATTTTAGTAATATTTTGGGGAGTTGGGATTGGGTCAAAAGGAAAATTAAATTCTTTTTTCAAAAAAAGAGTAGGGATAAAAGTAGCAGTGAGAAAAGGAGATATTCTCAGTTACAAGTCAGATTGGCTACCTTATATTCATTTAGAAATATGGGCTATGACATGGCCGATGAAATAGACCATGTTAGGAAGAGGATTAAAGAGCTATTAACTGAAAGAGGAAAACAAATTATTTTTCAAGCGAGAGTTAAACACCTGGAGCAGGATGAAAAATGTTCTAGATTTTTTTTCAAGAGGGTTTGTAAGGAAAAAGGAGTGTTTGAGGGTGTGTATGATGAAGAAGGTAGGGAATGTAAGGGAGAGAACGTGCTGGAATGCGTGACTAAATTTTATGAACGATTGTATGAGGGAGTGTGTGTTTGATGAGTCAGATACTAGAATGTTTGATATGGTAGAGGATAATTTAGATGAGAATGATAAGGTTTTTTTGCAGTGAATGAGGAAGAGGTGTGAGAAGCTGTGGCAAGCATGGGGGCAAATAAAACCCCGGGAGGGGATGGCTTACCAAGTGAGTTTTTTAAATTGTTTTGGGATGTTATTAACCACTTCAGCCCCGGAAGGATTTACCCCCTTCCTGACCAGAGCACTTTTTACAATTTAGCACTGCGTCGCTTTAACTGCTAATTGCGCGGTTATGCAATGCTGTACCCAAACAAAATTTGTGTCCTTTTCTTCCCACAAATAGAGCTTTCTTTTGATGGTATTTGATCACCTCTGCGGTTTTTATTTTTTGCTCTATAAAAAAGGAAAAAGACCGAAAATTTTGAAAAAAAATATTTTCTACTTTTTGTTATTAAAAAAAATCCAATAAACTCAATTTTAGTCATACATTTAGACCAAAATGTATTCGGTCACATGTCTTTGGTAAAAAAAATGTCAATAAGCGTATATTTATTGGTTTGCGCAAAAGTTATAGCATCTACAAACTAGGGTACATTTTCTGGAATTTACACAGCTTTTAGTTTGACTGCCTATGTCATTTCTTGAGGTGCTAAAATGGCAGGGCAGTACAAAACTCCCCCAAATGACCCCATTTTGGAAAGTAGACACCCCAAGGAAATTGCTGAGAGGCATGTTGAGCCCATTGAATATTAATTTTTCTCAAGTCATCTTCCAGGACGGCACACCTGAGAGATGAGAGGCTCCTCCCCACAGGAAACACAATCAATCAACAGCTGTTTTAAGTCCACACCCTTCCCCCTGATCCTCAGTTTTTGATTGTGTTTCTCCCTACACGGCGAAACTGTTTGTTTTTTTCCAAATGACCGAAGCCTGGGGCTGGTGGTCTCCCCCTGGGAGCCGGACCAAATGCCTGGGAAGCCTCTGGGTCTGGCGGGATATATTTATCCTTCCCGGGGGGTTCCCCTATCCTTTCCTCAGGGGGGGCAGCAGAAACTGGGAAAGCCCCCCTGAGAGCTGAAGGCCCCTGGGTACAGTGGTGTCCCCAGAACTTCAGGGGCCTTTATCCTGTCTCCCCCCCTTACCTGTCCAGATGTCCGTTCAGATGGGGGTGCTGGCCGTCGGTTCTTTCCAGGGGGATCGTATCCCCTGACTCCTGGGTCCCTGGTAGCTCGCATGGGCTGCTGGGGAGGGCACCGCCTGAACGACCCGCGTTCTTACCCAGAAGGGAAGGCTGAGAGTCAGCAGGAGCAGGTGCCCACATCCTCCTTTCGAGGAGGCACCAGTTTACTATGGTGAATGTCTGCCTAAACCACCTCAGATGGGAATGAGGAACATACGGCATTGCCCCCCCCCCATGTGTATATACTGACTGGACAGAGCAGGACACAGCCTAACCTTGCAGCTCCCTAAAGGGACAGCAGTTGTGGGGGGGGAACTTTGGCGGCTATCCTCCTTGCGTGTGGACCATAAGGATGGAAAAGCAAGCCCTGTGGCTGTGACAAAAGGGGAAGACGACAACGGTGAGTCAAAAATCCCCAATCCCAGCCAGATGGTTTCTGGGCATTTGAGATAATCTCCCCTGGGGTCTGGATTCAAATAGCCCAGAAGCTTTTGCTAAAGACACCAGCCACAGCTCCCTCCTACATCAGAGATGCTGTATGGTGGACAAGTGGTGCAGAGGAGCGAGTGTGTCTAAACCACCTCAGATGGGAAAGAGGTAGGTAAGGCATTTTTTCCCCTTCCACCTGTATTTACTGAGTGGTGCAGTGCAGGACCTGGGGTCTCCATAACAAAATAGCCCAGAAGCTACTGCTAAAAACCACCAGCCACAGCTTCCTCTTATAGCAGAGACACTGTGGTTATCACAACAGTAGGTTGTCAGCCTCTCCCTACATACCCGGTTGTGGTACATTAGTAGGGGTGAATACAGCAAAGAGGGTGACCTGGTAGAACAAAGAGTTCCTTACTGGCCAGGTATACCACTGAACAAGTTATTAATGGTGCAATGGTTGAAGGATTCAGGAGTAAGCTCCCTTGCTCAGCAGGTGCACTAGGTTATCTGGCCCTATTAGCCCAGCTGCTAGGAATCTGCTTTAAGTTGCTCCAAGATGCTTAAAAGCTGACCTAACTTTCAACAATGTGGCAGGGACCAAGCTTCTGTGTGGCACAGTAGGGGTTCCCTTGTGACAGATCCTCCTTTTGGGGGTTGCTTGCTATGGGTAACTTTTCATAAGCTCCAACCTCCCACTCCACCTTTACATTGTGGTTATATTTTAATGCAGGGGGTAAGAAAAACCTTTTTGTTGGTTTGGGCTACAGTCCACTCAGTGACAGATCTAAAAGCGATTTACCATAAATCGTTTTTCCTATATCCTTTGATTAAGGATTTTCTGTGCAAACATATGCAAGAGCTAGATGGCTATATGATTGCTTCTTTAAGGGCTGCAGGTGGCTATTTACCTCCAGGCTAAATTGGTAACCACCCTTTTTTGAGGTCTTATATTGGTCTCTAGGGCTGGGCTCATTGAGACTTTAGTTACTGATCAGCCCCACCCATGTATGAGCTGGCTAGCGTTTGCTCAATCTACGGAGGTAAGGTAGGACAACAGCTACTATAGTAAGGTGTCCAACCATTTTAGGATTGGTTCCTTCACTGGTGGTGAAGGATTAGTATCTACAGCCCAGGCTATGCCTATGAAATAATTTGCCCCTGTTTGGTTATTTCATAAAGGGATACACCATGACTCCTTCTTGGCTGCTCACCAGTAGACCTCAGTAGTGAAGGTTTGTCCTTGCTGGGGTGTTTGGTGGCACAACTAAAGTACACATTGAGATTTGTGACATCTCTGCTGAAGCTTATTGGGTGTCCTTTATATCCTAAAGGTACTGCTTTGTTTGGCTACAGATCAGAAAATACAACAGGGAAGGTGGTCTGTACTTTCTGGTTTTGTGCCGCACGCCAGAAACGCACATCATTGAGTCTGGTGATGACATTTCTGCTCATAATTGTTATATTGCTGCACATCAGACCTACACAAGATTGGGGTCTGTGGGGTTTTTGTGTCCTGTATTACTGCCTTATTGGTTGCTTATCAGAAAGGCAGCAGGAAAGATTGATGGCAGGGGTAGTACATATACTGCCTTTGGTAATCGGTACAGCACCACAAGGTGGCGTCATGCTGATTCAGACAGTGCTATTAACGGCAATAGCTGCCGATTTTAGGCATGCGATTTGACATGTGAGTCGCATGCCAAATCGCTTCAATATGGATGTGCTATCTCTATTCAGAATTGTTAGATTGTTGCACATTAGAGATATACACAATTGAAGTTTGTCTGTGGGTCCTGTATTACTGCCTTATTGGTTGCTTATCAGAAAGGTAGCAGTGATGATGGATGGTCCTGATCTTGTTGGAAAATACAAATTGAACCTGTGCCATGGGTAGTACACATACTGCCATTGGTAATTGGTGCAGCACCACAAAGTGACGTCGTGCTGATTCAGACAGCGCTATTAACAGCAATGGCTGCCGATTTTAGGCATGCGATTTTGACATGTTGAGTTGCATGCCAAATCACTTCAATATGGATGTGCTATCTCTATTCAGAACTGTTATATTATTGCACATCAGAGATATACAAGATTGAGGTCTGTCTGTGGGTCCTGTATTACTGTCTTATTGGTTGCTTATCAGAAAGGCAGCAGTGATGATGGATGGTCCTGATTTTGTTGGAAAATACAAAATTGAACCTGTTCCAGGGGTAGTACACATACTGCCATTGGTAATCAGTGCAGCACCACAAAGTGGCCAGTGCTGATTCAGACAGTGCTATTAACGGCAATGGCTGCCAATTTTAGGCATGCGATTTGACATGTTGAGTCACATGCCAAATCACTTGAATATGGATGTGCTATCTCTATTCAAGATTGTTGTTGCACATCAGACACATACAAGATTGAAGGTTGTCTGTCCTTTATGTCTTTCATTTACTGCCTTATTGGCTGCATATCAGAAAGGACACAGTGAAGGTTGTTTGTCTTTTTCTGATTTGTTTTTGCTGCTCAGCAGGGAGACACATTGAGGGTGATGACATCTCTGCTCAGTATTAGTATATGCTACACATCAGACATACACAAAGATTGAACATTGTGTCCTGTATGTCCTATATTTACTGACTTATCGTCCGTATATCAGAAAGGCACAGCAGTAAGTGGTGTTTCTCATTGATCTTGCTGGTTCTTAGGTATACACAGTAAGCTTATCTGTCCCTTCTGGTTCAGGTTTTGCAACGCAGCAGGAATACTCATTGTGGAGTTATTGCCTTATTTTGCAGTAGACCAGAAAGATCGCAGCTGTAAAGGCTGTCTGTTGTTTCTTTGTTTTTATGTTGCTGCACAGCAGAAGTACTCAACATTGAAGCTTGTTGGTGCTTTGTTTCATATTGCCTTACCTTATGGCACTTCAGAAAAACACAATGCTGTAGGTTGCTTGTGTTCTTTCTCTGTTGGTTCTATGTAACTGCACTACAGAACTGCATAACAGGAAAGATTGTCTTATAACTGTACTTGATGGTTCGTCATAAATACGCAACATAGAAGTTTGGGTCTTTCTGTCTTCTCTTTATAGCCTTGTTTTGCTGTAAATCAGTAAAACACCACTGTAAAAGGGGGTTCCCATCCTTTCTGTATTTACCAGTTATGACCTAGCTAGCTGCACTTCAGAAATGCGCAGCATTTAAGGTGTGTTTGTGTCTTAATGCTTACATATTGGCCGCACATCAGAAAACCAGACTGTGAGGTTCAGATTTGGGTCTCTTCCCATATTTGATATTTTAGTTTAGCTAGTCACACTCAGATACACAACATTGTTGTCTATGCTTGTGTCCTTTCTGTCTAAATCTATTGTGCTATGTCCACAATTTATGATTTTTTTTATTTGTGATATTAATAATACATGTATCACCTTTTTGTATTTCAGCCTTCTCTTCCGTGGAAGGGCCAGGAGTTCTGGCTGCAGATGTCACATGTCAGAAAGCCTCGACCCTTTACATTCAGGGATGCCAGAGCCATTTCCTAGGGTTGAAGCCCAGTAGAGTTATGGGTCACTGGAGGAAGGCGATAATGAATCGCCCTGTTTAATAAGAACTTAGGAAGTTCGGTTCAGAGGAGTTTTATGGCCTGAAGATGAAGTATAAACATGTATACCCGACCAAATAGGTTACAGCTTGGTGCATGGCCTTCATTTTGCCCTTCTAGCAAAACTAGATGTAGCAATATGAGTGTTCTTCTCCTGCTATAGATGTTAGTCTCCTGAGTAGGCTCTCAGGTGTAAGTAAAACTATAGATTGGGCATGCCTTAAACCCAGGGATTAAGTTTTTGTTAATCTAATTCCCTTAAGTAGGTTTCCCTTCAGTCTTTGCTGACGTAAAGATAAAAATGAACAAAAAGGGGTTGTCTGTCAGGGGCCCCCCTTTTTTGGCAGTTTTATTTCCCTGGACAGGGTTGTGTTAAGACAGGCCCCCTTATGGATCAATGTAGTGTCCTTGTCTTAAAACACAGGTCTCCGATTAATCTTTTTAGTGGTTCTAAACAGCACCTATAGGCAGAATAGGCCATTGTTGGTAGATGTGTGACAGGCAACATTGATAACCTACAAGTTTAACATGTTTTCTGATTCCATCTTTAAGAGCCCACTCCACCTAGATCCTGCATCCGAAACAGAGAAGGCAGGGACACCGGTGGAGTAGACCGGCAGATCAGCCGCATGATCCAGCTAAGATACCTTCATCAAGCATATGGAGTAAAAGTAAAGCTTACTGCAGAACTGAGGTTCGCCAAGAGGGTCTTGCAGTGGTCCCACCCTAAGGTAGGCCTGAGGTACTTGATTATCCTCTCAGGTGTGCCGTCCTGGAAGATGACTTGAGAAAAGTACTAGTTACTTACCGGTAACTGTCTTTCTGGGAAATCTTCCAGGACGGCAGGCCTACTTCCCACCCGTTGGAGGAGGGAACATTTTAGAACACTAGAAGGTAAGTGCCTATAAGGAATGATTTCCCTTGTGAACCAGGTTCAGGAGTTACTTCTCTACAAACTGAGGATCAGGGGGAAGGGTGTGGACTTAAAACAGCAGTTGATTGATTGTGTTTCCTGTGGGGAGGAGCCTCTCATCTCTCAGGTGTGCCGTCCTGGAAGATTTCCCAGAAAGACAGTTACCGGTAAGTAACTAGTACTTTTTTTTCTTTTTTGCACAAAGTTGTCACTAAATGATATATTGCTCACACAGGCCATGGGCATATGTGGAATTGCACCCCAAAATACATTTAGCTACTTATCCTGAGTATGGGGATACACATGTGTGGGACTTTTTGGGAGCCTAGCCGCGTACGGGGCCCCCGAAAACCAATCAACGCCTTCAGGATTTCTAAGGGCGTAAATTTTTGATTTCACTCCTCACTGCCTATCAGTTTCGGAGGCCATGGAATGCCCAGATGGCACAACCCCCCCCCCCCAAATGACCCCATTTTGGAAAGTAGACACCCCAAGCTATTTGCTGAGAGGCATGGTGAGTATTTTTCAGCTCTCATTTGTTTTTGAAAATGAAGAAAGACAAGAAAAATGTTTTTCTTTTTTCAATTTTCAAAACTTTGTGACAAAAAGTAATGTCTGCAAAATACTCACTATACCTCTCAGCAAATAGCTTGGGGTGTTTACTTTCCAAAATGGGGTCATTTGGGGGGGTTTTGAACTGTCCTGGCATTTTATGCACAACATTTAGAACCTTATGTCACACATAACCCACTCTTCTAACATCTTGAAGACAAAGCCCTTTCTGACACTATTTGTTTACATGAAAAAAATATTTTTTTTTTTGCAAGAAAATTACTTTGAACCCCCAAACATTAGATATATTTTTTTAAAGCAAAAGCCCTAGAGATTAAAATGTTTTTTTTTTTTTCACACATTATTTGAGCAGCGATTTTTCAACGCATTTTTTAGGGAAAAAAAACTGACTTTTATTAATTTTAATGCACTAAAACACACTACATTGCCCAAATGTTTGATGGAATAAAAAAGATGATCTTAGGCCTGGTACATGGATACCAAACATGACATGCTTTAAAATTGCACACAAACGTGCAGTGGCGACAAACTACATACATTTTTAAAAGCCTTTAAAATTGTGCAATTGCTGTTTACATTTGACGCCAGACCAACGCTTGCGTTCGCTTTTGCACGAGAGAAGGGGGGGGCAGGGGTGCTTTTTTTTTTTTTTTCTTTTTCATCTTATTTTTAAACTGTTCCTTTCATTTTTTTTGTTTTTAATCATTTTTATTGTTATGCCAGGGAATGTAAATATCCCCTATGATAGCAATAGGTAGTGACAGGTACTTTTTTTTTTTTTTTTTTAAATGGGATCTATTAGACCCTAGATCTCTCCTCTGCCCTCAAAGCATCTGACCACACCAAGATCGGTGTGATAAAATGCTTTCCCAATTTCCCAATGGCGCTGTTTACATCCGGCGAAATCTAAGTCATGAAATGCTTGTAGCTTCTGGTTTCTTAGGCCATAGAGATGATTGGAGCCATTCTGGTCTCTGATCAGCTGTATGGCCAGCTGGCCGAATCACCGGCTGCATTCTCAGGTTCCCTGTTGGGGCAGGAGAGCCAGAGAAAAACATGGAAGACGAAGGGGGGGGACATTCCCTCCCACTGCTTGTAAAAGCAGTCTAGAGGCTAATTAGCTGCTAGGATTGCTTTTACATGAAAGCCGACAGCTGGCTGAAAAGAATGATACCAAGATGATACCTAAACCTGCAGGTATCATTCTGGTATAACCACTCAAAGTTGTGAATGGCATACCTGAAAACAAAAAAATGGTTAACAATAAAACACAGTAAACAGTAAAGTATAAAAAATTACATACTTGAAAAGAAAACATGATAAAACATAACAATAAAACATTGCAGAATAGAATACAGTAAAAAAGAGCAGAACAATAGAGAGAATAGAGCGAGAGAAAACAATAAAACAACTATTTTTGTTTTTTTTATTTGATATATTTTTGTTTTTCACTTTTTTTTGTAACTTTTATAACTGTAACCGGTTTTAGGTTTGGGTCTCTCAAAATGCGATGGCATCTTGGGAGACCTTGTGAAAGTGTGCCTAGTCTGTACAGTGCTGTACCCTACGCTAATAACTAGTGCATGGTAGCGTTCAAAACATTCACCAATGCAAAGACCAGGATTGTCAGGACAGGAGGGACAATAAAAGCGGGTGTCACGCCTATATCTGCGCTTGCTGCAGACATGACATCTTTTTTGGGGGGGTTCGTCAGGTAGGGATACTCGGGAGGACATAAAGAGAATGCCTCTCATGCAGCCAACTGCATTTGGTTGGGGATGTGAATGGGGGAAGTACGGGTGCTGCAGAAGTGGTGGGTTCCCAATTAGGATTGGCGAATGCAGCAGGAAGGGCATTATGGGCACGACGGGCCTGTGTTTGTCTTCTTCTTGGTGGCAGCGGGACGCTACTTGTGCTTGCCACCTCACCAGCTTGAACTACACTTATGGGACTTGCCAAATCACCAAGTGTTACTGCAGTGCTGGTTTGACTACGACCGAGGTGTACTAGGCCGCTGGCGCTTGCCAGTTCACCAAAAAAACTGTTAGCGATTGCAGGGACCAGGCCTGACTCTGCGAACGCTGCAGTTATGTGTTTAGTGTTTTGTAAGTGTCAGTGATCGATCGATACTGCACTTGGGTGGGCTGGGCTGGGCCGGGCGGAGGGGCAAAATGCAGGTGCTGGCAGGTATCTGGGCTGATCCCGCTAACACTGCGTTTTTGGGAACCCTAAACTGCTGGGGACGCTAGTATAGATCTGATCGGATCAGATATTGATCCGTTCAGATACTATACCACTAAGGGAGGCGTATGGTGCGTGCATGGGTGTTAGCGCTACTGGCGCTAACCTGACGCTGCCTGTTGCAACGCATATCACCGCTGGGCAATCAGGGGGCTAAACCTTTATTAGGTAATAAACGGCAGTGCCTTGACACTATAAAAAATAAACTAACTAACCAGTGTCACCCGTAACAGTTATACAGTGATCACTGGTGAAAGGGTTAACTAGGGGGCAATCAAGGGGTTAAAACATTTATTAGGTAGTATATGGGGGTCCCTGAAGCTATAAAACGCTGACAGCGAACCTAAATATTTACCTCCCTAACTAGCGTCACCAGTGACACTAATACAGCGATCAGAAAAATTATCGCTTAGTGACACTGGCGACGGGGGGTGATCAAGGGGTTAAATCTTTATTAGGGGGTATCCTAGACCTAAAGGGGGCTAACACTAACTGCCCTACCACACTAACTGTCACAAACTGACACCAATGCAGTAATCAGAAAAAAAAACTGCTTGGTGTCAGTGTGACAGAGGGAGGGGTGATCGGGAGGTAATCGGGGGATGATGGGGGGTGTAAAGTATGCCTGGCATGTTCTACTGTGTGTGTGTGTGTGTGTGTGTGTTGGTGTAACTCACTCGGGTGTCTTCTCTCCTTGGCGCCAGAACGGAAAATACCGAGTCGAGGAGAGATGACATAATTTCCTCTACCTCTGTGTACTATACAGAGGCAGGGGAAGATTCTCATTGGCTGGGAGCGATCGCGAGGGGGGGCCACGAATGGATGGCCTCCCCCTCATCTCTGAACGCTCCCAGACAGAAGCCGATCGGACCCCCCGCCCGCGGCAAGCAATCGCGTACCAGGTGTGTGATTTTGCCTGCCCGTGCCATTGTGCCGCAGTATATCTGCGTTAGGTGGTCAGCAAGTGGTTAAGCGGGATGTGGTTGAGGTATTTAGTTACATGATGAGGGAAGGCATTCTATCCGAATCTGAGAGAGGGGGTAGTGGTATTAATTTATAAGAAGGGGGATAAGATGGATATTTGAAATTGGAGGCCTATCTCCTTACTAAATTCAGACTACAAGGTCTTTGCAAAGATGGTGGCAAGGAGATTATCTAAGGTCATTAGTAGGATGGTTAGCGAGATGCAGGCCTGTGCAGTGCTGGGTCGAATTATCTCGGGGAATTTAATTTTAGTTAGGGATATAATTAATTTTTGTAAAGATAGGAATAGTTCAATTATCCTGACATCATTTGACCTTGAGAAGGCATACGATAAAGCAAATCATGGGTTTTTGTGGGAGGTTTTGAAGCGGATGGGTATACCACAGCTGCTCATTAATGTAATAAAAGGGTTGTATTGGGGGATCAGTAGTCGGGTTCTGGTTAATGGGAGTTTGGGGCGGGCTTTTTTGGTTAAATCTGGGGTGAGACAGGGGTGCTCCCTGTCCCCTATTCTCTTTATTTGTTTTATTGATCCACTGTTAAGGATGATACAGAGGGATAAGGTGGTGAGGGGCTTTTTGGTGCTGGGAGTGGGGGGAAAATTGTGAAATGTTTAGGCTATATGGATGACGTGGTGGCAGTGTGTCAGTCGGTGGTGGGCGTAAGAAGGGTGAAGTTACTTTTGTCAATTTTTTGTGTATGTGCGGGAATGAGTGTGAATTGGAATAAGTGTAGTTTGGGTGTGTATGGAAGACAAGTGGAATGTGTGGATGATCAGATTGGGAAGGTTGAGGATGGAGTGAGGATTTTGGGTATTGTGTTTGACTATGGAATGAAAGGGGAACTGTGCTGGAATGAAGTGGGAGAAAAGATAGCCAAGAAGTTGAGGTTTTGGTGTCTAAGAAAATTGTCGATTTATTTGAAAGTTTTAGTAGTCAAGGCAGTAATATTAACTTTAATTTTGTATACAAGTAATATCTTCCCTCCTGGGGAGATAAGATTGAGGAAAATTAATAAGTTATTGTTTACCTTTTTATGGGGGTCGAAAATGGAAGTTTAGAGAGAATGTGTGTAGCCGGAATGTAATGGTGGGTTTGAGTTTTCCAAATGTGAGCGTGTTTTTGTTAATGCATTATTGGTTCTGTGTGGTGCAAGTTTTGAGGAATGGTGGAGTGTGTGCTAGGATGAGAGCTTTTTCAGGTGGGTGGTTGTTTAGGAGATGGGGGTGGTTGGGAAGGGATTCAAGGATACCGGTGGCTTACGTGGTGGCACGCGACTACTGGGTATTGGAAAAGTTTAGGGTAGAGTTTAAGTTGGCAGATTTAGGAGAAGGGAAGAGGGATAAAGTGAAGGTGAGAAAGTGGTTGATAGAGAAGGAGTATGTGTGTAACCTTAGGGGAGTTAATGTGTCAGTGGCTGGGAAAGTATGGAAGAAAATGAGTATATATGGGGTGACAAATGTGCAGAGACAGAGATAGTATGGATGAGTTTGCATGACTGTCTAGCTACGAGGCTATTTATGAAAAGGAGGAATTTGCGTGTGTCTGATATTTGTCCGAGAATGAATTGTGGGGTTGTAGAAGACAGTGAGCATGTGTTCTGGGGGTGTGGTATAGCAAAAGATGTGATCAATAAGAGTCAAGATCTGGTGAAAGAAATAACAGGAGTGAAGGTGAGTGAATGTAAAATGATGATGTGTGGCTTGGTTTCGTTAAACAGTAAACAATGTATAGGATTATGGCTAAGCAAGCTATACTTTTATTTCGTGTTGGATAAAAAGAAGGGTGTGGATGCTGAAGGCATCTGGAAATTTAAAAAATGGAGAATGTTGATTAACAATTAAGGCTTTTCCACGATGATGCAAGACCTTGTTGGATACAGTGAATGAGCGTCAAGCTGAATAGTCTCTCGAGAGTTTTCTGAAATGGAATTAAAAAAAAAAAAAAGTACATTTGGGTGTCCTTATTGAGTTTCTAACACATGTATTTTGTGTGTTATGTTGTTGCAAAACAGATAGGTTTTTATGCAATTTATTTGTTACTTTGATTTGCTGGGGGTTTTTTTTTTTTTTTTTTGGATGGTGGTTATTTTACCATGAAATCTTTTTTATGTTGGCAATTTTTGTTGTTTTTACGTTGTTCTCTTTGATTTAACTGTCTGTGCTGCCTTATTTTTATAATTCTTTCTCAAGATGTTGTGCCTTATGTTGTTTTAATCCTTAATAGATGTCCATTTGTGGGTGCACTCCTTTTAACTCCTGTTAATTTACACTGCAAAAGGGTCAAACCTCAAACCTATTCTGTTAGTGTCTCAAATTAACATACATGTGTGTATTTTGCTTTCCTTGCTTCTTTTCCAAGTCCTCCCTTTTTTTTTTTTTTTTTTTTTTGACCAATAAAATTGTTTCAAATTCTTTGTTTTATGTGTGTTCTTTTCATGCAACGGATTTCCCAGCTGCAGCTTAACTAGGCTGATTGGCATGTCTTGGACAAATCCCTTTTTCATTTTTTTTTTTTTTTTTTTTTTTTTTGTTTTAAGTTACTTTCCTAGTGCCTTCATGGTAGCACATGCATGGATTGTGCGTATGCTGCCATGGATAGTGACCAGGAAAGTAGCATTTCAGAGTGGTAAGTATTCAATTTTCTTTTTGAGCAGTGGTTTTCAGCCTCAGTCCTCAAGTACCCCCCTGACAGGACATGTTTAGGAAATGTTATCTTATCTAAAATAGCTGTCCAAAATACAAAGCCATTGACTTTGATTTAAAGCACCTGTGCAAGATGAAGGAAAACCTGCAAACATGGCCTGTTGGGGGGTACTTGAGGACAGGGTTGAGAAGCACTGATTTAGAGCACTGAACTAAAATCAAGCTGAAGGCAATCCTATTCTAATTGTGGACATTTGAGTGAAATCAAGATTTTTATTTATTTTTTTTATTTTTTTTTT
Organism: Aquarana catesbeiana; assembly: GCF_042186555.1. Taxonomy (NCBI): domain Eukaryota; kingdom Metazoa; phylum Chordata; class Amphibia; order Anura; family Ranidae; genus Aquarana; species Aquarana catesbeiana. Next base: position 175,429,864 of record NC_133331.1, on the reverse strand, counting down.
AAAGGTTGGGCTTTGTGTCCCTTTTCTTAAAATTGGCTTCACTTCCTGTCACATAGCCAAACAGGAAGTGCGAGTAAAACCCTAATATTTTTCATTGGGGACACACAGGTCAATCTAACTAGTGCCCCCATTATGCAAATTGCACTCTAGCACTTTGTTGTGTACACCCCAAATTATTAGGTATTTTGGGGTTTATTAAAGGCAAATCCTTTCTGCAATACAAGTGTAGTTGATGAAAATCAGAGGGGAAGTATTGGTGATTTTATCACCCAATCATGTAGAGGCAAAGATGCTGTTTTTTTCTTTTCCTTGCATGTCCCCCTCGGATCTCCAGCAACTGCACTTCTAAGTGCACTTGTAGTGCAAAGTGGATTTTAGTAAATAAACCCCAAGATACATAATAATTTGGGATGTACATGGCAAAATGCTAGAGTGCAATTTCCCGAATGGGGAAACTATTTGGATTGACCTGTGTGTCCCCAAGAACCTACATTGGTAGGGTTTTACCCTCACTTCCTGTTTGGCTATGTGACAGGAAGTGAATAATTTTGAATGTGAAATTGGCAAAATTTGGGAGGTGTCTATCAGGGATGTAGACATCCCCCAAAACGTATAATCCCTCTGCAGTCTATCACCAAGCAAAAATAAGAAAGGATTTTAATGAGTTTAACTTTGCAAAAACACATTCCTAAGTTTAATTGTGATGCATGTTAATGGCCCATCTAGACCTTTAATAGAAAGTCATCAGTTGCCTTTGACTCTAAACATTATTTTTGGCCAGTCCTAGAAGTCTGCATCTGTTTTTCTATTAACCACTTAGTGTCTGTGCTATAGTAAAACGACAGCCACAGCATGGACCTGAATTTCTGGGAGGTTGTCATAGGACGAGCTCCCCGTATGCTCCCTGCTGCACGCGCACTGAGTCGCTGAGACTCGGGTGATCACAGATCGAAGTAAGGGCCGATCTGTTTATTTTTTCTACTCACGCTGACAGCATGAGGATAAAAATAAAAGCTGATCACCGGCTTAGGTGCAAGGGACATTGGTCCTGAAGAGGCAATTCTGCCTCATCTGTGCCCACCAGTAGCACCTTCCAGTGCCACCTATCAATTCCCACCAGTGATCCCAATCAGTGCCGCCTCATCAGCGTACATCAATGAAGGAGAAAAATTACCTGTTTGCAAAATTTAATATCAAAATATCCAAAAATACACAAAATTATTTTTAAAAATCTGTCTTTTCTTTTGTTTGAACAAAAGAAAAAAAACACACAGGTGATCAAAAGAATGCTCTATTTGTGGGAACTTAAAAAAAAAATAAAAAATTGGCTAAGTATGACCGCGCAATTGTCATTCAAAATGGATCAGCGCTGAAAATTGGTCAGGACAGCAGGGGGGTTTAAGTGCCCAGTAAGCAAGTGGTCAATTTCCATGCCAAATATGGATTTCTGTAATAAAGATGTGTTCCCGCTGTGTATATAGCATGTGCGTAAGCAAGTCGCACACGTATGAATGGTACTCATTGTAAATGATGGGGTACAACTTGTGATGCAACTTTTCAGTCCCAAATGGCCTTAGGCTCTCTTTCCACTACTGCGAGTTGTTGTGTGACTTGACACATGTGAAGTCGCAGGACAAGTCAAAACACGTGTATTTCAATGTTCCCCCGTTCTAATTGGTGCAACTCCAAAAAAAGTTCTTGCACTACTTTGTTCCAACTTCAGTGTGACTTTTTCTCAGATGTTTTGAATTAGTCGCATGACAAGGCATTAAGGCTCAGTTTCCACTACTGCAAGCCCAAAGTTGCGTGTGTTTTGCCACGAGTTTCCCGCAACTTTATTCCAAAATTTGAAACAATGCCTGTGTATTTTTGAGGTCTATAGACCTCAAGTCGCATCAAAGTGGGACCAAAGTAGTGCAGGGACTACTTTGAAGTTGCTGCGACTTGAAGTCGCACACATATAAACGGTACTCATTGTAAATCATAGGGTAGAACTTGTGATGCAACTTTTCAGTCCCTAGTGGCATGATAAGTTGCAATGGTGGAAAACAAGCCGAAAAAGCACATTGTAAATCACGCAACTTTGGGGTTGAAATAGTGGAAAGAGAGCATTAGGCTAAAGCGGTAATAGGAAGATGCACTGTAATGCTGCGTACACACGATCGGACTTTACGGTATACTTGATCCGGCGTACCGGATTTCGTCGGACAATCCGATCGTGTGTGGGCTCCAGCGGACTTTGTTTTCTCAAAAGTTTGACGGACTTAGATTTGAAAATTGTTTCAAATCTGTCCGACAGACTCTGCTTTCTAGTGTACAAACCGGTCGTCTGTGTGCTAGTCCGACGGCTCTGAAGCAAGTACAAGACGGAAACGCTCGGTCTGGTAAAACTAGCCTTCATATTGAAGCAAGCACATTCTTCTTCTGTGATCTTTTAATACAGCGCATTTTTTTTACTTTATAATGTGAGAGGAATGAAGTTGTTTTGCTGCTTATATTCACACAGAGTTCTCACAAACAACTTTCTTCATGATTTATCCTCATGCCATGACTAATATTATATTTTTTAAAAGCCAGATCTCCAGAACTAAAGTAGAAATTTCTTTTTTGGACTCATTTTTTTTTTTCGAGATTTAAACAATATCTATTTTACAATGTGTGCTAAATGATCAAAAAGATTATTTTATTCATTTTTTTTTTGTTTTGGGTCTCTAGTTACCACAATAAGCTTAATAATTTTGTGTCCCTTGTTATTATACATAGGGGGGTTATTTTCAAAAGGCAAATTAATTTTTCACTACAAGTGCAAATTGTACTTGGAATTGGACTGAAAGAGCATTGGAAGTGCATTCGCTGTGGATCCGAGGGGCATATGCAAGGAACTCCAAAAAAAAAAATTTCTCTTGCACATGATTGTATGATAAAATCAGCAGAGCTTCCCCTCATTTCAGATCTTCCCCTCAGATTTACAGTGACTGCACTTCCATGCAATTTATAAAGTGCACTTTGCACTAGTACTTTGCACTTGGATAGCCAAATGATTTAGCCTTTTGTAAATAACCCACATAGTCTTTTTGACCTGTACCTGCCTACTCACAAACCAAATGTCCTTTTTGAATCAAAACACATAGTCAATAATGTAAGGTAATGAAAAGATACATTTATTTTGGTCAAAACAGAAATGAGGAAGGCAACACTGGAGACACTTTTGGAATGTGTGAAGCCTTTTGTCCCCCAGGGCACACATCAAGTTTTAGGACAATAAAATTGGTATCTTGCGACTAGGGAGCACAGTCCGAAGTCAGACCAGACAGAAGCCAGGCAATCGCCTTCAACTCTTTCGTGGAGCCTTCCCTGCACACTGCCCTGCAGCCTTCCCTGCACTCTGCCCTGCAGCCTTCCTTGGAGGCTGTGCCTCTGGTGGTGTACTTGGGGCAGGAGGAGGAGGAGCAGTAGCAAGAGGAGTGGCTTCATCTGCTATACATGTTTTTTCAGTAAGCTCCCCTCTCAAGCCCTTCTGATAGACTTAAAAAATAACACCCTCACAGAGGAGGCGTTGCCCCTTTTTGAGTTCCAGCAATCTGGTGGCCATATAGGTTCCATACGCCTCTTCTGCATTGGGTGGTGTGCTGAGGATTTGGCTGGCTTCGCGAATGAGGGCTAGTGATTCCTCCTCAGTTTGGGTCATCTTCCTGGGCCTTTTTGTGCTAATGCGGAGGGGAGGCACCTGACATTCTGTGAGGCTTCTACTGGGATCAGCCACGGCCTCCTCCTCTCTCCCACTGGGCAAGGCCTCCTCCTGTATACCTCTGGGCACGGCCTCCTCCTGGCTGAGCTCATCCTGGTTAAAAAAAAAAGGGACATACCGGTAGTTTTAATTTAGGGTTACGCAATCACACACAATTTTCAGCTCATGACTTGCAAATATAATTCTAAACAAATAGTAAAGGCTATCTTTTTGACCCCACCATTATTCTAGCTGCTCACCAATATTTGAAGTATATTTTTGGCCACTACTGTCTAGTGATATGTCTACATATTAATAATTGTGATGAAGTAATTTTTGGTGAAGCAGTTCAAATTTTTTGAGGTTTACATCATTAATTACACAATCCCAAATTCACCAAAAAAGTATACCTGGCTGAAGCTGGGCGCATCCACTTCATTAAGGATGAAAGGGCCCAGTTCTTCATGGGACTCCTCAGCTGGGGTGGAGGGAAGGCTGGAGGGAAGGGTCGAAAGTGATTGCCTTGCTTCTGTCTGGTCATCCAGAAATCGCAGTTTTGGTAGTACCACAGCTTGGGGACATAAACCTGGTCTGCTGCTGCTCCGGATCTGCGCGACTCCTGGATCTTATTATGTTCCCGCCTGTACATGTTGCGCAAGATACCAATTTTACTGTCCACAATCTCTAGTCTTCACAAATTCCAAAAGTGTGCCCAGTGTTGCCTTCCTTGCATCTCTATTCAAATATAATGGGTGCTTGACCTCCCACAGGTTTCTTTTTTCATGATACAAATCAATGAAACGGGACATAAATTCTTCATCCTTAAAGGGATTCATTTTTGCTGAAAGACAAGACCCAAGATAAAAAATGTAATGTCAGTCCAAACTACCAGTATTATTTTTGGCTGAATCTAGGGTACACATATACACACACACCAAACACATTCACCAAACACACACCCACGTTTAATCTTACCTTCGTTTCTGATGTTCGCTACTTCCGCTCGGACATACGTAGGCCAGCATAATAGCTTTATATACACTGCGCATGTGTCATGCTATGCCTGCCCCTGACGTTCTTTATTACAATTTGTCCCCGCCCCTTCACTCTTCATTGCGCAGTGGCAGTATATAGAGAAAGATTAGATTATTATTATTATAGATTATCTGCAAGTAGAGCAGAGGAAAGCCCAGAGCCACAACCATCCAGATCCAGGAGGAGATAAAAGGCCACCAACATGGCCTTTGAAGAGATGGTAGAGAAGGTGTCCATATTGAGAAGGGAGGACTATGATGGCAAAAAAGGACCGTACACCCGGCGCAATATGCGGAAGGACAAAATAATGTCCTCAGTTGTTACGGCTCTTGAGCAAAAATTTGGCACTAAACAGGCTAAAGAACAATTGAGGAAGCGTGGTCTGACCTCAAAAGTAGGGAGCCTGAACAATATTGGCCAATAAAGAAGCTGCTTAAAAAAAGTAAGTACTTGTTGTGTGTTCCTAATGAGATACTTAACTTGCATGCTGATCCATATGCTTTTTGTTTATACAGCATCGTTCGTAAAGACCGTTCTTTTGAAAATACATATGATACGAAGAAAATTTAAATTTTTTTGCGCCAAATACGATGGTACAGGGTTGGACATACATTTAGGTCTGGCTAATTTGTCATATTCCAAAAATGTGGTGATGTTGTGTAGATGTGTTTGAAACTATAATGCTTCTTCAAAAATGGTTCAGTGTAATGTAAGGACAGGACACAGCAGCTGTTTCCACATCTGGACTCATGAGCACTAGTGTACTATGTGACACCAGAGTCAATTTTTGGGGGTAATACACATAGGGGCTCCAGGGGATACTTGAGGTGTCTGCATCTGTGAAACTTGCATGAAACTGTGTATTTTTTGGCATTTTTGGGCAGAGTGAATTTTAATCCTGTCTCCCAAATTTTTGGGGCAGCAAAATGACAATTGTCCACAACTTCGAACCAACGTTTCTTATTCGTTTTTCAAGACTGAAATATCACTGTGTTTTAACTATACATTTTGTTTAATTCTCATAGGGGAGAAAAGACTCAGACAACAGTCCAAGGATCGCAGGACCCCCCAAGTCACCAGCCTGGAGCTGAATTTACCCCAAGCCCCAGCCCAAGACCATGCCCACCCGACGAGCTGGAGGAAGGAGAGGTGGAGGAAGTGTTCTATTTTTCCACCCCACCAAGTGAGTGACTTAACCCCAGCTTAGGTTAATATATTTAGGCTTGCATATTTTTAAAAAACATTTTAATCACAAATTTTAGGTGATGTTCTGGTTGTGGAAGGCCAAGCGGCGGAGCCATTTAGCACAGACAGTGCACAAAGACTCATTGGGCAGATAATGGTGTGGAATGGCCAAATTGATAGAATGCATGACCAAACTGACAGCATGAGAAATCTGCTGGACAGCATGCAACAAGAAATGAAGAACACGATTGATGTTTTGGGCAGAATCTAATAGCTTTTGGCCTAAAAACATCAATCATGTTCTTCATTTCATTGTCAATTTGTATTTTTCAAAAACGTTTTTACTTGCTAAATACTAATGCAAAAATTTAGCAGATGCACATGGTGTGTCATCATGTGCTATCTTCCATCAGGGGATATCAATGTACTTGTTTTGTGTTTGCAACCCCTTCATCAGAATAATGTTATTTTGTGAGAGGAACAAAGGGATTGCACACACAAAACACGTCCATTGCTCCCCCATGATGGGAGATAGCACATGTTGACTTGAACCTTTTTTTAATCCCAAATTGTGAGCAGATGCCAAATTTTTGGTTTACATGGGTGACATCACCAGCACCGTTATTAGCATGTTGAACTTTGTAAGTTCCTGTTATTTTTGATTATTGTGTGTTTCAAGCCAAATTTTGTAAACAGTGTATATTTTATACAAATATGCCTAAACCAAAAAATATATATATATATATTCTTACCCAAAAAAAAAAAAACATGTTCACACAAAATGCATCTTTCAATGTGCACATAGTAAAATGTTTTTACTACTACAATGTGTGTGGCTTATTTATCAATTACAGTTTGTTATTTTTTTGTGTGGTTACAGTGACAAAGGGCCTTATTAACTAAAGGGAAATGCACTTGTCACTACAAGTGCACTAGGAGACAGACAAAACTAAATGCAAACAAGAATCAAAACAAGAGATTGTTGCCAAAAATTACTTTTTTTTTTTTTAATTAAAATATTAAAGCTCTTGTGACATTGCAATGGCCCCCCGACCATTAAAATAATTGACATATCTGTCACGCACTTGACGGGCAGTTTGGGGGACCAAGCCAGTACGGCCACTTTCCAGGCCTGTGAGTGGTTCTTCAACACCAAGTCCGGCCTCAGGCCCAACAGAAGTTATACATGTCAAAGAATGACGTCTCAAGAAATTATGCAGAATGCAGCAAGCCAGGATCACATAATTAATCTTGTATTCTGCCAGATTGATTGCGGAGAGGAACAAACGGAACCGGCTGGCCAGAATCCCAAAGGCATTCTCCACAACTCTTCTTGCTCTGGCCAGCTGGTAATTAAATTCTTTTCTAATTAAATACCCTCCTCTCAGGGGTGAGTGTCCTTTGGGGGAATGGCCTCATCAAGTGCTCGCCGAGAGCAAACGCTTCATCAGCGATGAAAACTGAGGGGAGTCCATCTACATTCTGGTCATCAGGTGGCAATCCCAGGCCACCAGTCTGGAGACGCTGGCACAGCTCAGTCTGTGCAAAGACTCCTCCGTCAGACATCCAGCCGTTCTTCCCCACGTCCAGGAACAGAAAATCCAATTGTGCCGAAACCACCGTTATCAAAACTACACTATGGAACCCCTTATAGTTGTAGAAATAAGACCCCGAATGGGGTGGTGGCACAATGCGGACATGCTTCCCATCGATCGCCCTGACACAGTTGGTAAAGTCCCAATGGTCAGCGACCTGGGAGGCCACAGTCTGCCATTCCTGTGCGTTTGAAGGAAACTGTGGCGTCAAACAATAAAAAAAAAATATAAGTACTTTTAAACATAACTTGGATATCAGATTACACAAAAACATTATTGAACAATAGCAGTCAAACATTATTATGTGTTATTTTTATCCAAATAAATATAAACATAAGGCCCACTTATAAGATTACTCACCCCCTCTGATGGACCATTGATCAATTTGTATGTGGGGGTAGAGGTTCTAATTGGGGCCAAATACACACCTGACAGTTGGTAACATTTGAGGGTGTGGGGGAGGGGTTCTAATTGGGGCCAAAAACACACCTGACAGTTGCTAACATTTGAGGGGGTGGGGGAGGGGTTCTAATTGGGGCCAAAAACACACCTGACAGTTGCTAACATTTGAGGGGGTGGGGGAGGGGTTCTAATTGGGGCCAAAAACACACCTGACAGTTGCTAACATTTGAGGGGGTGGGGGAGGGTAAAACAGTACAATAGAGCTGACAGTATACATTGTTCAAGGGACTATAGGCTACAGGTATAAATTTACCCAGGATTGCATGGTGAGGAGGTTATTGAAGGTAAATATGCATGTAGGACAAAAAAATGATTAATGTAAAAAAACAGGCATGCATGAAGATAAAGGACATTCATGGCATATTCCAAACATGGTAATTAGGTAACGCGGACATTTAGACAATACATTAGCAAACATTAAATACATATCATGTAATGTTAAAGGAAAAAACGTACCTTTTATATAGTCCTTCTGCAGGACCTGAATAATAGCAGAACAGGTCTCTATGCCTGTTGAGAACTTCAGGTCCTGAAGACTTCTCCCAGTCGCCAAGTAACGTAAAGTGGCAACTAGCCTCTGCTGCGCAGTGATGGCTTGCCTCATGCTGGTATCTTGCCTGCTGATATAGGGGGTTAGCATAGCCAGCAGACGTTCAAAAACGGGGTCCGTCATCCTGAGATAATTCCTGAAATCCTCAGGATTATTCTCACGGATCTCATAGAGCAAAGGCATGTGCGAGAATTGGTCACGCTGGCGCAACCAATTCTTTATCCATGAACTCCTCCTCGCCCTGTTCATGGACTGGACTCGGGTCAAAGTATTAACCTCAACACCGAGTCCCCACGCAGCACGAACTTGAGAACGAGTATGTCCACGCAACATGGCTTCAAAACGGTTGGCTGGTCAAGCAAACAAACTTAGAACAAACTCACTGAAGAACAGCAAGGCCTATGAAGAGCAACCTGAAAATCAGGAATGAGCGGACCAGAACGGCCTGCTAGGCAGGTTACAAACTGACCAACACACACTGAAAAGCAGATACAAACTGAACCGCAGAAAATGATCGATATAAGCGGAAGTGTGAAAAGCGCGAATCGTCTCTAACCAAACTTCTACTAACACAAGATAAACACGAGATTAGCAGAAGGAGCCCAAAGTGTGGCGTAGTGGGGCTTGAACTTCCTTTTTCTAGTCCCGTCGTACGTGCTGTACGTCACTGTGTTCAAAACCATCGGACTTTTGGAGTTATGTGTGTCCAAGTCCGTCCGTTTTTAAGTCTGACGCACCTACGCTACAAAGTCCGTCAAAGATCGCCGGACCAAGTATGCCGTAAAGTCCGATCGTGTGTATGCGGCATAAGATTTACTTCTAATTGTAGAAAATCAAACAGGCTCTTGCACCAAATCAAATTTATGGAAGATCTAACTGATTGGCCTGTGTATGGTGACCTTTAAAGATATGAAAACTTGAATTTCTGGTGTTTAAGCCTCATACACACGATGGGACTTTGTACCCCGTGTACAGAGCCCGTTCTGCTCAGCAGGGGATCGGCGCCGACAGATCAGCGGGACGCAGCATCGGAGGAAGGTCGTCGGCGGGAGCGGAGAAAAAAGAACACCGGACAAAGAAGACAGAAGAGCGGAAGAAGAAGCAGGGGAGAAGGAGAAAAGCGGAGGATGAAGATGCGGGAGAAGATGGAGGAAGTCCGGAGGAAGAAGCGGAAAAGATTTGTAATAAAAGACTTGTTAAAAACTGTCTACTGTATTTGTTAACACTACACTATTTTATCACAGGTGAATAGGTAGGGGTACAATGTACCCCATACTCATTCACTTTGTGGGGCCGGGATCTGGGGGCCCCCTTGTTAAAGGGGGCTTCCAGATTCCGATAAGCCCCCCGCCCGCAGACCCCGACCACCACCGGGCAAGGGTTGTCACGAAGAGGCCCTTGTCCCCATCAACATGGGGGCAAGGTGCTTTGGGGTGGGGGGCGCAGAGCCCCCCCTGCCTCAAAGCACCCATGTGGCATGTGGCCTGGTATAGTTCAGGATGGGGCGCACGCTCGCTCATCCCCTCCCTTTCCTGACCTGCTGGGCTGTGTGCTCGGATAAGGGTCTGGTATGGATTTTGGGGGGACCCCCACGCCATTTTTTTTTTTTTACATTTTGGCATGGGGGTCCCCTCCGAATCCATACTAGACCCAAGGGCCTGGTATGGACCTGGGGGGGACCCTACGCTGTTTTTTTTCTTTTTTTTTTTTTTTACATTGAGCAGGAAGTCAGCTGATGACTCATCGGTTGTTAAGGACGTGGCGGACGGCTTCCTGGCCCCCTCCTCAGCAACTGGCTATATACAGTGTAAAAAACCCCCAAAAAACGCAAATCGCAGAAAAATCACGGTAAAAACGCCGGTCCAAAAACACGGCAGGCACCGCAAAAAGCACTGCAGAAACACTCAAAAGCAACATGCATAGATGTGAATCGAGCTTTACTGTCCTGCTAGCACACTGTTCCAGTGTGAAAGCCCGATTCACACTGGAGAGAATAGAGCCACTTCTTTAGGGCGTTTTTCAGGCACTATTTTTAGCACTATAGCGCCTGAAAAATGCCCCAGTGTGAAAGGGGCCTTAGGCGCCTTTCACATGGATGGCTATTCTGCCACAGTTAAAAGCATGTTTTTTTTCTGTGAAATTTAAGACTCCAGGCACTGCGATCAGCTGCATTGGTACAGTGCAATTAGCTGCGGTTGCGTTTAGCTGTGGTTTGCCATTTCCATAGCAACCCGACAGGGTACTGACTGTATTGAACGGGGATCCAAGTCGGATCCCCGCCTATGCCCGGCACTGTTTGGTATGAATCTTGGGGGGAGAACTCCACGCCAAATTTTAAATAAAAAACCGGCATGGGTTCCCCCTTCGGGGTGCATGCCAGGCCCTTCGGTCTGGTATGGATATTAAGGGGAACCCCCTACGCCAAAAAAATGGCGTGGGGGTCCCTCCAAATTTAATAGCGGAGGAGCCCGGCAGAAGACCCAGAAAGCGCGGAGAACAATTCGAACAACGGGAGAAAAGACCGGAGACAGTGGAGAAGAACCGGAGAGACCCCCAAAGTCAGAAGAACCCCGTTTTTTTATTGACACTTTTTCCCTAGGTGAATGGGTAGGGGTACCATGTACCCCATACTCATTCACATAGGGTGGGGGGCCTGGGATCTGGGGGCCCCCTTATTAAAGGGGGCTCCCGGATTCCGATAAGCCCCCCACCCGCAGACCCCGACAACCAACGGCCAGGGTTGTCGGGAAGAGGCCATTGTCCTCATCAACATGGGGACAAGGTGCTTTTGGGTGGGGGGAGCCCGCAGCGCACCCCCTTCCCCAAAGCACCCATCCCCCATGTTGAGGGCATGCGGCCTGGCACGGTTCAGGGGGAGCACTCGCTCGTCCCCACCCCCTTTCCTGACCGGACGGGCTGCGTGCTCGCATAAGGGTCTGGTATGGATTTGGGGGGACCCCCCACGCCATTTTTTTCGGCGTAGGGGTTCCCCTTAATATCCATACCAGACCGAAGGGCCTGGCATGCACCCGAAGGGGGAACCCATGCTGACTTTTCTTGCGCTGCTTTAATAGGAAGATGTATTTTTCCTATTGCAGCAAACGCAAGATGTACCTCGCCAAGAACCAGCACGATCCTATCGTGCTGGAAACATTCTCGAGTGCAGGTACTCCTGTGTGTTCGCTGGTTCACACGCTGGATTAAGGATCTATCCAGCGCACCAATTAAGGTCTGAACCAGCGCAGTGCATTCATCTTAGTAAATGACCCCCTATGTCCTTAGTTACGTGTGTGTATGGGGATGATTATAGATATCTGAAATCCCTACTAAACCAAGGCAATATTTAGGTTAGGGTAAAAAGCTGTGGCATTTTTCCTTGGGAAAGTTTTTTTCAAAGTAACCAAATTTTGATTTATAGACAAGACACTACCTAATATAAAAGGGGTTATTTACTAAAGACAAATCCACTTTTTACTACAAGTGCACTTGGAGGTGCAGTTGCTGTAGATCTGGGGGGAACTTGCAAGGAAAATAAAAAACAGCATTTTAGCTTGCACATGATTGGATGATAAAATCAGCGGAGCTTCCCCTCATTTCAGATCTTCCCCTCAGATCTACATTGACTGCACTTCCAAGTGCACTTGTAGTGCAAAGTACAAAGTGAATTTGGCTTTAGTAAATCAACCACAAAGAGTAATTTATCTCACATACCACATCATTCCCCTTCCTGGTTATTATGCCGCGTACACACGGTCGGACTTTTCAGCTACAAAAGTCCAACGGACGCTGACGGACTAAAGCTGGCTGGTAATCCGATCGTGTGTGGGCTTCTCCGGACTTTCGACGTACTTTTTTAGCCTCAAATCCGACGTACTTTAGATTTGAAACATGCTTCAAATCTTTACGTCGTAACTACGACGGACCCCGAAGTCCGCTCGTCTGTATGCTAGTCCTACGGACAAAAAAACGACGCATGCTCATAAGCAAAAACTAAACGGAAGCACTCGGTCTAGTAAAACTAGTGTTCGTATTGTAGGTAGCACATTCATCACGCTGCAAAATCTGTGATCGTTGAATGCAGCGCATTTTATTTCTTCTTTACGAATGCTCTAAAGAACGAAGGTGTTTTGCTGTTCATAATCAGAGTTCTCCCAAATTGATTTCTGGATTCTTTTTCTCTTTGATCTCATGAATGATATAGTATGCTTTTTAAAAACAATGTTTCCATACTAATAATACTTTTTACTTTATTTTTTTTATTTTTTTTTTTTTTAGGTTTGTAAAGTTACCACAAAGAACCCATTATTCTAGTTTTGTTTTTCTAGTGATTATTTTTTAGTTTTTAGATAAAGTTAACCCAAAGCACCGTTTTTGGTTATGTAGATTTTTTTATTTTCAAGACTTACCACTTGAACATTATTAACATTAGTAATGTATTTTTGGTGTGTTTTTTCAAACTCAATGAGATTGTTGTCCCTTGTTAATTTAACATTGTGTGTAAAATCAATGATTTAAAAGAAAACACATAAAGTCTTTTGCTAAACTCAAAAAAGATCCATTTATTCATGGTCAAAATAAAATAAAGAGGAAGTCAACGCTGGAAAAAGTCGGTGTACAAGAAAATTGGGATCTTGAGGAGTCCATATAAGAGGTAGCACAATCTGGTCCAAGAATCCCAGAGATCAACAGCACCAGCAGATGATCTAGATGTCCCCAGACTGTGGTCCTACAACAGCCTGCGTCTTCTGTCAGACCAGACTGAACCCAGGTCATCACTTTCTTCTCTTCCCTGCAGCCTTTCCTCCACGCTGCCCTGCAGCCTTCCCTGCAGCCTTCCCTGTAGCCTTCTTTGGAGGCTGTGGCTGTGGTGTTTCAGTTGTGGCAGGAGGAGGAGGAGGAGGAGGAGGAGGGGCTGCCTCATGTAATTGTGTGTTTCGGGTTAGCGTGCCCTGCAGCCCCTTCTGGATAGTTTCCCCAAATAGGCAAGACGCTGCTCCCAATCCATTTGAAGAAGCCTGCTGGCTAAGTAGCAGCCATAGGACTCTTCTGCTTTGGGGGGGCTTCTCAAAAAACGGGTGGCCTCTTGCATGAGGCGCAGGGATGCCTCCTGTGTGACCGTCCCCTTCCTGGCCCTTTTTTTGGGAAGGTGGAATGGAAGCACTTGTGATTGGGTCATGCTCCTACTGGGCCCAGCCACCTCACTTGGCCCAGCCACCTCACTTGGCCCAGCCACCTCACTGGGACCAGCCACCTCACTGGGACCAGCCACCTCACTGGGACC